>NW_027009654.1:0-5000 GCF_036934945.1 Oncorhynchus masou masou
CATAAAGAGAGTGATATGCTGTTATAAAGATAGTGATATGCTGTTACATAGAGAAGTGATATGCTGTTACATAAAGAGTGATATGCTGTTACATAAAGATAGTGATATGCTGTTACATAGAGAGTGATATGCTGTTACATAAAGAGAGTGTATGCTGTTACATAAAGATAGTGATATGCTGTTACATAGAAGTGATATGCTGTTACATAAAGTGATATGCTGTTACATATGCTGTTACATAGAGTGATATGCTGTTACATAAAGAGAGTGATATGCTGTTACATAATAGTGATATGCTGTTACATAGAGAGAGTGATATGCTGTTACATAGAGAGTGATATGCTGTTACATAAAAGTGATATGCTGTTACATAGAGTGATAAATAGGCTGTTACATAGAGAGTGATATGCTGTTACATAGAAGTGATATGCTGTTACATAGAGAGAGTGATATGCTGTTACATAGAAGTGATATGCTGTTACATAGAGAGTGATATGCTGTTACATAGAGAAGTGATATGCTGTTACATAGAAGTGATATGCTGTTACATAAAGAGAGTGATATGCTGTTACATAGAGTGATATGCTGTTACATAGAGAGTGATATGCTGTTACATAGAGAGTGATATGCTGTTACATAGAAGTGATATGCTGTTACATAGAGAGTGATATGCTGTTACATAGAAGAGTGATATGCTGTTACATAGAGAGTGATATGCTGTTACATAAAAGTGATATGCTGTTACATAGAGAGTGATATGCTGTTACATAGAGAGTGATATGCTGTTACATAAGAGAGAGTGATATGCTGTTACATAGAAGTGATATGCTGTTACATAGAGAGTGATATGCTGTTACATAGAGAGTGATATGCTGTTACATAGAGAGTGATATGCTGTTACATAGAGAGTGATATGCTGTTACATAGAGAGTGATATGCTGTTACATAGAGAGTGATATGCTGTTACATAGAGAGTGATATGCTGTTACATAAGAGAGTGATATGCTGTTACATAGAAGAGTGATATGCTGTTACATAAAAGTGATATGCTGTTACATAAAGAAGTGATATGCTGTTACATAGAGAGAGTGATATGCTGTTAAAGAAGTGATATGCTGTTAAGAAGTGATATGCTGTTACATAAAGAGTGATATGCTGTTACATAGAGAGTGATATGCTGTTACATAGAGAGAGTGATATGCTGTTACATAAAGAAGTGATATGCTGTTACATAGAGAGTGATATGCTGTTACATAGAGAGTGATATGCTGTTACATAGAGTGATATGCTGTTACATAGAGTGATATGCTGTTACATAAAGAGAGTGATATGCTGTTACATAGAGAGTGATATGCTGTTACATAGAGAGTGATATGCTGTTACATAGAGAGAGTGATATGCTGTTACATAGAGTGATATGCTGTTACATAGAGAGAGTGATATGCTGTTACATAGAGTGATATGCTGTTACATAGAGAGTGATATGCTGTTACATAGAGAGTGATATGCTGTTACATAGTGATATGCTGTTACATAGAGAGTGATATGCTGTTACATAGAGAGTGATATGATGTTACATAGAGAGTGATATGCTGTTACATAGAGAGATAGTGATATGCTGTTACATAGAGAGTGATATGCTGTTACATAGAGAGTGATATGCTGTTACATAAGTGATATGCTGTTACATAGAGAGTGATATGCTGTTACATAGAGTGATATGCTGTTACATAGAGAGTGATATGCTGTTACATAAAGAGTGATATGCTGTTACATAGAAGTGATATGCTGTTACATAGAGAGTGATATGCTGTTACATAGAGAGTGATATGCTGTTACATAGAGTGATATGCTGTTACATAGAGAGTGATATGCTGTTACATAGAGAGTGATATGCTGTTACATAGAGAGAGTGATATGCTGTTACATAAGAGTGATATGCTGTTACATAGAGAGTGATATGCTGTTACATAGAGAGTGATATGCTGTTACATAGAGAGTGATATGCTGTTACATAGAGTGATATGCTGTTACATAGAGAGAGTGATATGCTGTTACATAAAGAGAGTGATATGCTGTTACATAGAGAGTGATATGCTGTTACATAGTGATATGCTGAGTGATATGCTGTTACATAGAGAGAGTGATATGCTGTTACATAGAAGTGATATGCTGTTACATAAAGAAGTGATATGCATAGAAGTGATATGCTGTTACATAGAGTGATATGCTGTTACATAGAGTGATATGCTGTTACATAGTGATATGCTGTTACATAGAAGTGATATGCTGTTACATAGAGAGTGATATGCTGTTACATAGAGAGTGATATGCTGTTACATAGAGAGAGTGATATGCTGTTACATAGAGAGTGATATGCTGTTACATAGAGTGATATGCTGTTACATAGAGAGAGTGATATGCTGTTACATAGAGAGTGATATGCTGTTACATGAGGTATGCTGTTACATAGAGAGTGATATGCTGTTACATAGAGAGTGATATGCTGTTACATAGAGAGTGATATGCTGTTACATAAGAGTGATATGCTGTTACATAGAAGTGATATGCTGTTACATAGAAGTGATATGCTGTTACATAGAGAGAGTGATATGCTGTTACATAGAAGTGATATGCTGTTACATAAAGAAGTGATATGCTGTTACATAGAGTGATATGCTGTTACATAGAGAGTGATATGCTGTTACATAGAGAAGTGATATGCTGTTACATAGAAGTGATATGCTGTTACATAGAGTGATATGCTGTTACATAAGAGTGATATGCTGTTACATAGAGAGTGATATGCTGTTACATAGTGATATGCTGTTACATAGAGAGTGATATGCTGTTACATAGAGAGAGTGATATGCTGTTACATAGAGAGTGATATGCTGTTACATAGAGAGTGATATGCTGTTACATAGAGAGTGATATGCTGTTACATAGAGAGTGATATGCTGTTACATAGAGTGATATGCTGTTAGAGTGATATGCTGTTACATAGAGTGATATGCTGTTACATAAAGAGAGTGATATGCTGTTACATAGAGAGTGATATGCTGTTACATAGAAGAGTGATATGCTGTTACATAGAGAGAGTGATATGCTGTTACATAGAGAGTGATATGCTGTTACATAGAGAGTGATATGCTGTTACATAGTGATATGCTGTTACATAGAGTGATATGCTGTTACATAGAGAGTGATATGCTGTTACATAGAGAGTGATATGCTGTTACATAGAGAGTGATATGCTGTTACATAGAGAGTGATATGCTGTTACATAGAGTGATATGCTGTTACATAGAGAGTGATATGCTGTTACATAGAGAGTGATATGCTGTTACATAGAGAGTGATATGCTGTTACATAGAGAGTGATATGCTGTTACATAGTGATATGCTGTTACATAGAGAGTGATATGCTGTTACATAGAGAGTGATATGCTGTTACATAGAAGTGATATGCTGTTACATGCTGTTACATAGAGAGTGATATGCTGTTACATAGAGAGTGATATGCTGTTACATAGAGAGAGTGATATGCTGTTACATAGAGAGTGATATGCTGTTACATAGAGAGTGATATGCTGTTACATAGAGATATGCTGAGTGATATGCTGTTACATAGAGAGTGATATGCTGTTACATAGAGAGTGATATGCTGTTACATAGAGAGAGTGATATGCTGTTACATAAAGAGAGTGATATGCTGTTACATAGAGAGTGATATGCTGTTACATAGAGATAGTGATAGTGATATGCTGTTACATAGAGAGTGATATGCTGTTACATAGAGAGAGTGATATGCTGTTACATAGAGTGATAGAGAGTGATATGCTGTTACATAGAGAGTGATATGCTGTTACATAGAGAGAGTGATATGCTGTTACATAGAGAGTGATATGCTGTTACATAGAGAGTGATATGCTGTTACATAGAGAGTGATATGCTGTTACATAGAGAGTGATATGCTGTTACATAGAGAGAGTGATATGCTGTTACATAGAGAGAGTGATATGCTGTTACATAGAGAGTGATATGCTGTTACATAGAGAGTGATATGCTGTTACATAGAGTGATATGCTGAGTGATATGCTGTTACATAAAGAGAGTGATATGCTGTTACATAGAGTGATATGCTGTTACATAGAGAGTGATATGCTGTTACATAGAGAGTGATATGCTGTTACATAGAGAGTGATATGCTGTTACATAGAGAGAGTGATATGCTGTTACATAGAGAGTGATATGCTGTTACATAGATATGCTGAGATATGTGATATGCTGTTACATAGAGAGAGTGATATGCTGTTACATAGAGAGTGATATGCTGTTACATAGAGAGTGATATGCTGTTACATAGTGATAGAGAGTGATATGCTGTTACATAGAGAGTGATATGCTGTTACATAGAGAGTGATATGCTGTTACATAGAGAGTGATATGCTGTTACATAGAGAGTGATATGCTGTTACATAGAGAGAGTGATATGCTGTTACATAGAGAGTGATATGCTGTTACATAGAGAGTGATATGCTGTTACATAGAGAGTGATATGCTGTTACATAGAGAGTGATATGCTGTTACATAGAGAGTGAGTGATATGCTGTTACATAGAGAGGTGATATGCTGTTACGTAGAGAGAGTGATATGCTGTTACATAAAGAGAGTGATATGCTGTTACATAGAGAGTGATATGCTGTTACATAGAGTGGTATGCTGTTACATAAAGAGTGATATGCTGTTACATAGAGAGTGATATGCTGTTACAAAGAGAGTGATATGCTGTTACATAGAGAGTGATATGCTGTTACATAGAGAGAGTGATATGCTGTTACATAAAGAGAGTGATATGCTGTTACATAGAGAGTGATATGCTGTTACATAGAGAGTGATATGTTGTTACATAGAGAGAGTGATATGCTGTTACATAAAGAGAGTGATATGCTGTTACATAGAGAGAGTGATATGCTGTTACATAAAGAGAGTGATATG
>NW_027009654.1:10000-41939 GCF_036934945.1 Oncorhynchus masou masou
CACACACACACAGAGAGAAACACAGACACAGAGAAAGACACACCCAGACAACCACACACACACACACAGAGAGAGAAACACAGACACAGAGAAAGACACACCCAGACACCCACACACACACACAGAGAGAGAAACACAGACACAGAGAAAGACACACCCAGACACCCACACACACACACACAGAGAGAGAAACACAGACACAGAGAAAGACACACCCAGACACACACACACACACACACACACAGAGAGAAACACAGACACAGAGAAAGACACACCCAGACACCCACACACACACAGAGAGAAACACAGACACAGAGAAAGACACACCCAGACCCCCACACACACACAGAGAGAAACACAGACACAGAGAAAGACACACCCAGACACACACATACACACACACACACAGAGAGAAACACAGACACAGAGAAAGACACACCCAGACACCCACACACACACACACAGAGAGAAACACAGACACAGAGAAAGACACACCCAGACACCCACACACACACACACACACACACACACAGAGAAAGACACACCCAGACAACCACGCACACACACACAGAGAGAGAAACACAGACACAGAGAGAAACACAGACACAGAGAAAGACACACCCAGACACCCACACACACACACAGAGAGAAACACAGACACAGAGAAAGACACACCCAGACACCCACACACACACACACAGAGAGAGAAACAAAGACACAGAGAAAGACACACCCAGACACCCACACACACACACAGAGAGAGAAACACAGACACAGAGAAAGACACACCCAGACAACCACACACACACACACACACACAGAGAGAAACACAGACACAGAGAAAGACACACCCAGACACCCACACTGGGGATATACAATGTATTCAGACCCCTCTCCGTCTCTCCACATGTTGTTAAGTTACAGCATTATTCTAAAATGGATTAAATAGAAACATTTCCTCAGTAATCTAAAACATATACTTGATTCAAAGGAAGGAGGAAGCTTCCAGTATGTTCCTGTTGTACAGTTACAAATCCCATTAAGTAATGATATTTATTTTACCTTTATTTTACTCGGCAAGTCAGTTAAGAACAAATTCTTATTTTCATTGACGGCAGAGGAACAGTGGGTTAACTGCCTGTTCAGGGGCAGAACGACAGATTTATACCTTGTCGTCTCGGCGATTCGAACTTGGTTACTAGTCCAACGCTCTAACCACTAGGCTACCCTGCCACCCCAGGACAAGGCAGGACAAGGCTTTGGTTCTTAAAGTAGGCACGTCTCTGAACAAGTCAATTTATGACGTCAACACTTTTCAAAGAGAAGCAGGTGTTTATCAGGAGATTGAAACTGACCCTTTGTTTACTTCTGTAAAAACTTCCCCTTTAACACATTGATATGATGTGAAAACTTCCCCTTTAACACATTGATATGATGTGAAAACTTCCCCTTTAACACATTGATATGATGTGAAAACTTCCCCTTTAACACATTGATATGATGTGAAAACTTCCCCTTTAACACATTGATATGATGTGAAAACTTACCCTTTAACACATTGATATGATGTGAAAACTTCCCCTTTAACACATTGATATGATGTGAAAACTTCCCCTTTAACACATTGTTATGATGTGAAAACTTCCCCTTTAACACATTGATATGATGTGAAAACTTACCCTTTAACACATTGATATGATGTGAAAACTTCCCCTTTAACACAATGTTATGATGTGAAAACTACCCCTTTAACACATTGTTATGATGTGAAAACTTCCCCTTTAACACATTGATATGATGTGAAAACTTCCCCTTTAACACATTGATATGATGTGAAAACTTCCCCTTTAACAAATTGATATGATGTGAAAACTTCCCCTTTAACACATTGATATGATGTGAAAACTTCCCCTTTAACACATTGTTATGATGTGAAAACTTCCCCTTTAACACATTGATATGATGTGAAAACTTCCCCTTTAACACATTGATATGATGTGAAAACTTCCCCTTTAACACATTGATATGATGTGAAAACTTCCCCTTTAACACATTGTTAGGGTGTGAGAAAGAAGTGTGTGTGTTAAATGAGAAACTGAAATATTTCCACGCATCGTCTGGTTATCCAACAACTGTGCTTTATGACTTATTTCTAGAGATATTCTTTCTCTGGAGCTTTGAGCTTATTAAATGTTTTAATCGAGAATAAATATTTAACTCTGTAAATCTGACCGCCCACATTCATCTCCAAGGAGCATTTGGTAGGACTCATGAAAACCGGTGCTTATTGTGTCTGCTTCCATTCATAAAAGGAACAAACGTACCCCCCCCCGTTGTCGAACCATCAGTGACAGATAATATTTGGGGCCTCAAAGATGTTGTTGAACTTGTGGTTGCCCCACATCACCCAGAGGAGATGCTCATCAGAGGTTCTGGGAGGTTTTCCCTCAGGAAGGACTTGTCCCGAAGGATCATTTAACATGTTACTGATGAATGCATTTGGACTCCTTATAGCTTTGTGGACTATTCCAAGTTAAAACACACGTATTGCTTTATGCGGTTTGTTCGACTGACCAACATTTTTTATTTTTTAACATTTTTTGTCAGTGTGCTGGCAGTTAAGCATCAAACGAACACACTTTAATTTAATATAATATAATATATATATTTAATATAATATATAAAACTAACTAACACACTTTCTGTTTGGCAGGGATGTTGTCACAAAGCTGTCCTCTCTGATACAAAGCTGTCCTCAGTGTCACAAAGCTGTCCTCTCTGTCACAAAGCTGTCCTCTCTGTCACAGTGTCTTTAGGAGTCTTAACCCTGTCCTCTCTGTCACAAAGCTGTCCTCAGTGTCACAAAGCTGTCCTCTCTGTCACAAAGCTGTCCTCTCTGTCACAAAGCTGTCCTCTCTGTCACAAAGCTGTCCTCTGTCACAAAGCTGTCCTCTCTGTCACACAGCTGTCCTCTCTGTCACAAAGCTGTCCTCAGTGTCACAAAGCTGCCCTCTCTGTCACAAAGCTGTCCTCTCTGTCACAAAGCTGTCCTCAGTGTCACAAAGCTGTCCTCTCTGTCACAAAGCTGTCCTCTCTGTCACAAAGCTGTCCTCTCTGTCACAAAGCTGTCCTCAGTGTCACAAGGCTGTCCTCTCTGTCAAAAAGCTGTCCTCTCTGTCACAAAGCTGTCCTCAGTGTCACAAAGCTGTCCTCTCTGTCACAAAGCTGTCCTCTCTGTCACAAAGCTGTCCTCTCTGTCACAAAGCGGTCCTCTCTGTCACAGTGTCTTTAGGAGTTTTAACCCTGTCCTCTCTGTCACAAAGCTGTCTTCTCTGTCCACAGTGTCTTTAGATGTGTTAACCCTGTCCTCTCTGTCACAAAGCTGTCCTCTCTGTCCACAGTGTCTTTAGATGTGTTAACCCTGTCCTCTCTGTCACAAAGCTGTCCTCTCTGTCCACAGTGTCTTTAGATGTAATAAAGGACTGTCCTCTCTGTCCACTGTGTTTAGGTGTGATAAAGGACTGTCCTCTCTCTCCACAGTGTTTTTAGGTGTGATAAAGGACAGTCCTCTCTGTCCACAGTGTCTTTAGATGTAATAAAGGACTGTCCTCTCTGTCCACTGTGTTTAGGTGTGATAAAGGACTGTCCTCTCTCTCCACAGTGTCTTTAGGTGTGATAAAGGACTGTCCTCTCTGTCCACAGTATCTTTAGATGTAATAAAGGACTGTCCTCTCTGTCCACAGTGTCTTTAGATGTGATAAAGGACTGTCCTCTCTCTCCACAGTGTCTTTAGATGTGATAAAGGACTGTCCTCTCTGTCCACAGTGTCTTTAGATGTGATAAAGGACTGTCCTCTCTGTCCACAGTGTCTTTAGACGTGATAAAGGACTGTCCTCTCTGTCCACAGTGTCTTTAGATGTGTTAAACCTGTCCTCTCTGTCCACAGTGTCTTTAGACGTGATAAAGGACTGTCCTCTCTGTCCACAGTGTCTTTAGATGTGATAAAGGACTGTCCTCTCTCTCCACAGTGTCTTTAGATGTGTTAACCCTGTCCTCTCTGTCCACAGTGTCTTTAGGTGTGATAAAGGACTGTCCTCTCTGTCCACAGTGTCTTTAGATGTGTTAACCCTGTCCTCTCTGTCCACAGTGTCTTTAGATGTGATAAAGGACTGTCCTCTCTATCCACAGTGTCTTTAGATGTTATAAAGGACTGTCCTCTCTGTCCATAGTGTCTTTAGATGTGTTAAAGGACTGTCCTCTCTGTCCACAGTGTCTTTAGATGTGTTAAAGGACTGTCCTCTCTGTCCATAGTGTCTTTAGATGTGTTAAAGAACTGTCCTCTCCGTCCATAGTGTCTTTAGATGTGATAAAGGACTGTCCTCTCTGTCCACAGTGTCTTTAGATGTGTTAAACCTGTCCTCTCTGTCCACAGTGTCTTTAGATGTGTTAAAGGAATGTCCTCTCCACAGTGTCCATAGTGTCTTTAGATGTGATAAAGGACTGTCCTCTCTGTCCACAGTGTCTTTAGATGTGATAATGGACAGTGTCTTTAGACGTGATAAACCTGTCCTCTCTGTCCACAGTGTCTTTAGACGTGTTAAGGACCTGTCTCTGTCCACAGTGTCTTTAGGTGTGATAAAGGACTGTCCTCTCTGTCCACAGTGTCTTTAGATGTGATAAAGAATGTCCTCTCTGTCCACAGTGTCTTTAGATGTGATAAAGGACTGTCCTCTCTGTCCACAGTGTCTTTAGACGTGATAAAGGACTGTCTTTCCACAGTGTCTTTAGATGTGTTAAACCTGTCCTCTCTGTCCACAGTGTCTTTAGACGTGATAAAGGACTGTCTCTGTCCACAGTGTCTTTAGATGTGATAAAGGACTGTCCTCTCTGTCCACAGTGTCTTTCTTGATAAAGGACTGTCCTCTCTTTCCACAGTGTCTTTAGATGTGTTAACCCTGTCCTCTCTGTCCACAGTGTCTTTAGGTGTGATAAAGGACTGTCCTCTCTGTCCACAGTGTCTTTAGATGTGTTAACCCTGTCCTCTCTGTCCACAGTGTCTTTAGATGTGAAAGGACTGTCCTCTCTGTCCCAGTGTCTTTAGAGTGTAAAGGACTTCCTCTCTGTCCATAGTGTTAGATGTGTTAAAGAACTGTCCTCTCCGTCCATAGTGTCTTTAGATGTGATAAAGGACTGTCCTCTCTGTCCACAGTGTCTTTAGATGTGTTAAACCTGTCCTCTCTGTCCACAGTGTCTTTAGATGTGTTAAAGGAATGTCCTCTCCGTCCATAGTGTCTTTAGATGTGATAAAGGACTGTCCTCTCTGTCCACAGTGTCTTTAGATGTGATAATGGACTGTCCTCTCTGTCCACAGTGTCTTTAGGTGTGATAAAGGACTGTCCTCTCTGTCCACAGTGTCTTTAGATGTGTTAAACCTGTCCTCTCTGTCCACAGTGTCTTTAGATGTCTTAAAGGACTGTCCTCTCTGTCCACAGTGTCTTTAGATGTGATAAAGGACTCTCCTCTCTGTCCACAGTGTCTTTAGATGTGTTAACCCTGTCCTCTCTATCCACAGTGTCTTTAGATGTTATAAAGGACTGTCCTCTCTGTCCATAGTGTCTTTAGATGTGTTAAAGGACTGTCCTCTCTGTCCACAGTGTCTTTAGATGTGTTAAAGGACTGTCCTCTCTGTCCACAGTGTCTTTAGATGTGTTAAAGGACTGTCCTCTCCGTCCATAGTGTCTTTAGATGTGATAAAGGACTGTCCTCTCTGTCCACAGTGTCTTTAGATGTGTTAAACCTGTCCTCTGTCCACAGTGTCTTTAGATGTGTTAAAGTACTGTCCTCTCTGTCCACAGTGTCTTTAGATGTTATAAAGGACTGTCCTCTCTGTCCACAGTGTCTTTAGATGTGATAAAGGACTGTCCTCTCTATCCACAGTGTCTTTAGATGTTATAAAGGACTGTCCTCTCTGTCCATAGTGTCTTTAGATGTGTTAAAGGACTGTCTTCTCTGTCCACAGTGTCTTTAGGTGTGATAAAGGACAACATGAAGGAAGTAGGTTGAAGAACATTTCCAGATGAGACGTGTTCAGTTGTTCAGTTATATATATATATATATATATACACTCAGAGGACCATGATCAGCATGTTGTAACCACTCCTATGTTAATGGTGGATTATCATACACTCAACAGCAAGGTCTGATTGTATTATTACTGAAACATGATACAAGTAGGAAATATAAAGCTCTAGTCCATTTCAAAAAAAGGAGGCCCCTTACACTTCAGGGTTGTGATGCAAACATTCTAGCTAAATGCTACATGCTAAATGCTACATACTACATGCTAAATGCTACATACTACATGCTACATGCTACATGCTAAATGCTACATACTACATACTACATGCTACATGCTACATGCTACATGCTAAATGCTAAATGCTAAATGTTTAGTGCACAGGATTAAAAAATTATTGTCAGATATTATTCATCCTAATCAGACAGTGTTTTTTTTACATGGACGATACATTGGAGATAATATAACACAAGTACTGGAAACAATAGAACACTGTGAAATATCTGGGAACCAGTCCTGGTTTTCAGAGCTGAATGTTCTTGATAAAGTACAACTGGAGTATAAATATACAATATTCAGACCTCTGAATTACAACCCAACTCCCACAAAAGAACGACATAAATACATAGTGTTTGTGTGTGTGTGTGTGTTTGTGTTCACAGGGGGATCAGCTAGATAGTTACTGACGTTGTGGTGCTCTGTTCTCTTCAGCTAATTCAACATTGATTGTATTAGTTTTCACTTAGTGGTTTTCATCTTTCCTCAAACAGGGATAGAATTGAGATACTTCAGAGAATTCAGAGAGAGAGAGAGAGAGAGGGAGAGAGAGGGAGAGGGAGAGAGAGAGAGAGAGTGAGGAGAGAGAGAGAGAGAGAGAGAGAGATGGAGAGGGAGAGAGAGAGAGAGAGAGAGAGGGAGAGGGAAAGGGAGAGGGAGAGAGAGAGAGAGGGAGAGAGAGGGAGAGGGAAAGAGAGAGGGAGAGAGATGGAGAGGGAGTGAGAGAGGGAGAGGGGGAGAGGGGGAGAGAGGGAAAGAGAGAGAGAGACAGGGGGAGAGGGAAAGGGAGAGAGAGAGATTGAGAGAGGGAGAGGGAGAGGGAGAGGGAGAGGGAGAGGGAGAGGGAGACTCTGTTACGGCCTACTGTCCCGAAGCCACTCCTGTGTTGTCTTGGCTGTGTGACTGACTGGTTTAATATAGATCTATATATGAACTAGAGATGAGACTGGGGTTAATATAGTTCTATATATGAACTAGAGATGTGACTGACTGGATTTAATATAGATCTATATATGAACTAGAGATGAGACTGACTGGGTTTAATATAGATCTATATATGAACTAGAGATGAGACTGACTGGGTTTAATATAGATCTATATATGAACTAGAGATGAGACTGGGTTTAATATAGATCTATATATGAACTAGAGATGAGACTGGGTTTAATATAGATCTATATATGAACTAGAGATGTGACTGGGTTTAATATAGATCTATATATGAACTAGAGATGAGACTGACTGGGTTTAATATAGATCTATATATGAACTAGAGATGAGACTGACTGGGTTTAATATAGATCTATATATGAACTAGAGATCTGATTGGGTTTAATATAGATCTATATATGAACTAGAGATGAGACTGACTGGGTTTAATATAGATCTATATATGAACTAGAGATGAGACTGGGTTTAATATAGTTCTATATATGAACTGGAGATGTGACTGACTGGGTTTAATATAGATCTATATATGAACTAGAGATGTGATTGGGTTTAATATTGATCTATGTATGAACTAGAGATGAGACAGGGTTTAATATAGATCTATATATGAACTAGAGAGGAGACTGACTGGGTTTAATATAGATCTATATATGAACTAGAGATGAGACTGGGTTTAACATAGATCTATATGAACTAGAGATGGACTGACTGGTTTTAATATAGATCTATATATGAACTAGAGAAGGTGATTGGGTTTAATATAGATCTACATATGAACTAGAGATGAGACTGGGTTTAATATAGATCTATATATGAACTAGAGATGAGATTGGGTTTAATATAGATCTATATGTGAACTAGAGATGAGACTGACTGGGTTTAATATAGATCTATATATGAACTAGAGATGAGACTGGGTTTAATATAGATCTATATATGAACTAGAGATGAGACTGACTGGGTTTAAAATAGATCTATATATGAACTAGAGATCTGATTGGGTTTAATATAGATCTATATATGAACTAGAGATGTGACTGACTGGGTTTAATATAGATCTATATATGAACTAGAGATGTGACTGACTGGGTTTAATATTGATATATATGAACTAGAAATGTGACTGGGTTTAATATAGATCTATATATGAACTAGAGATGAGACTGACTGGGTTTAATATAGAACTATATATGAACTAGAGATGAGACTGACTGGGTTTAATATAGATCTATATATGAACTAGAGATGTGACTGACTGGGTTTAATATAGATCTATATATGAACTAGAGATGAGACTGACTGGGTTTAATATAGATCTATATATGAACTAGAGATGAGACTGACTGGGTTTAATATAGATCTATATATGAACTGGAGATGAGACTGGGTTTAATATAGATCTATATATGAACTAGAGATGTGACTGACTGGGTTTAATATAGATCTATATATGAACTAGAGATGTGATTGGGTTTAATATAGGTCTATATATGAACTGGAGATGAGACTGACTTGGTTCAATGTAGAACTATATATGAACTAGAGATGAGACTGACTGGGTTTAATATAGATCTATATATGAACTAGAGATGTGATTGGGTTTAATATAGATCTATATATGAACTAGAGATGTGATTGGGTTTAATATAGATCTATATATGAACTAGATATGTGACTGACTGGGTTTAATATAGATCTATATATGAACTAGAGATGTGATTGTGTTTAATATAGATCTATATATGAACTGTAGATGAGACTGACTGGGTTTAATATAGAACTATATATGAACTTGAGATGAGACTGACTGGGTTTAATATAGATCTATATATGAACTAGATATGTGATTGGGTTTAATATAGATCTATATATGAACTAGAGATGTGACTGACTGGGTTTAATATTGATATATTTGAACTAGAGATGTGACTGACTGGGTTTAATATAGATCTATATATGAACTAGAGATGAGACTGACTGGGTTTAATATAGATCTATATATGAACTGGAGATGAGACTGACTGGGTTTAATATAGATCTATATATGAACTGGAGATGAGACTGGGTTTAATATAGATCTATAAATGAACTAGAGATGAGACTGACTGGGTTTAATATAGATCTATATATGAACTAGAGATGAGACAGGGTTTAATATAGATCTATATATATGAACTAGAGATGAGACTGACTGGGTTTAATATAGATCTATATGAACTAGAGATGTGACTAGTTTAATATAGATCTATATATGAACTAGAGATGTGACTGGGTTTAATATAGATCTATATATGAACTAGAGATGACTGATTGGGTTTAATATAGAACTATATATGAACTAGATATGTGACTGACTGGGTTTAATATAGATCTATATATGAACTAGAGATGTGATTGGGTTTAATATAGATCTGTATATGAACTGTAGATGAGACTGACTGGGTTTAATATAGAACTATATATGAACTTGAGAAGAGACTTACTGGGTTTAATATAGATCTATATATGAACTAGATATGTGATTGGGTTTAATATAGATCTATATATGAACTAGAGATGTGACTGACTGGGTTTAATATTGATATATTTGAACTAGAGATGTGACTGACTGGGTTTAATATAGATCTATATATGAACTAGAGATGTGACTGGTTTTAATATAGATCTATATATGAACTAGAGATGTGACTGACTGGGTTTAATATAGATCTATATATGAACTAGAGATGTGATTGGGTTTAATATAGAACTATATATGAACTAGATATGTGACTGACTAGAGACTGGGTTTAATATAGATCTATATATGAACTAGAGATGTGATTGTTTAATATAGATCTGTATATGAACTGTAGATGAGACTGACTGGGTTTAATATAGAACTATATATGAACTTGAGAAGAGACTTACTGGGTTTAATATAGATCTATATATGAACTAGATATGTGATTGGGTTTAATATAGATCTATATATGAACTAGAGATGTGACTGACTGGGTTTAATATTGATATATTTGAACTAGAGATGTGACTGACTGGGTTTAATATAGATCTATATATGAACTAGAGATGTGACTGACTGGGTTTAATATAGATCTATATATGAACTAGAGATGTGATGAACTAGAGATGTGGGTATGAACTAGAGATGAGACTGACTGGGTTTAATAGATCTATATATGAACTAGAGATGTGACTGACTGGGTTTAATATGATCTATATATGAACTAGAGATGAGACTGACTGGGTTTAATATAGATCTATATATGAACTAGAGATGTGACTGACTGGGTTTAATATGATCTATATATGAACTAGAGATGAGACTGACTGGGTTTAATATAGATCTATATATGAACTAGAGATGAGACTGACTGGGTTTAATATAGATCTATATATGAACTAGAGATGAGACTGACTGGGTTTAATATAGATCTATATATGAACTAGAGATGAGACTGACTGGGTTTAATATTATCTATATATGAACTAGAGATGAGACTGACTGGATTTAATATAGATCTATATTTATGATCTATATATGAACTAGAGATGAGACTGACTGGGTTTAATATAGATCTATATATGAACTAGAGATGTGACTGGGTTTAATATAGATCTATATATGAACTAGAGATGAGACTGACCGGGTTTAATATTGATCTATATATGAACTAGAGATGAGACTGGGTTTAATATAGATCTATATATGAACTAGAGATGTGACTGGGTTTAATATAGATCTATATATGAACTAGATATGAGACTGACTGGGTTTAATATAGATCTATATATGAACTAGAGATGTGACTGGGTTTAATATAGATCTATATATGAACTAGAGATGAGACTGACTGGGTTTAATATAGATCTATATATGAACTAGAGATGTGACTGACTGGGTTTAATATAGATCTATATATGAACTAGAGATGTGACTGGGTTTAATATAGATCTATATATGAACTAGAGATGAGACTGACTGGGTTTAATATAGATCTATATATGAACTAGAGATGTGACTGACTGGGTTTAATATAGATCTATATATGAACTAGAGATGTGATTGGGTTTAATATAGAACTATATATGAACTAGATATGTGACTGACTGGGTTTAATATAGATCTATATATGAACTAGAGATGTGATTGGGTTTAATATAGATCTGTATATGAACTGTAGATGAGACTGACTGGGTTTAATATAGAACTATATATGAACTTGAGAAGAGACTTACTGGGTTTAATATAGATCTATATATGAACTAGATATGTGATTGGGTTTAATATAGATCTATATATGAACTAGAGATGTGACTGACTGGGTTTAATATTGATATATTTGAACTAGAGATGTGACTGGGTTTAATATAGATCTATATATGAACTAGAGATGAGACTGACTGGGTTTAATATAGATCTATATATGAACTAGAGATGTGATTGGGTTTAATATAGATCTATATATGAACTAGAGATGTGATTGGGTTTAATATAGATCTATATATGAACTAGAGATGAGACTGACTGGGTTTAATATAGATCTATATATGAACTGTAGATGTGATTGGGTTTAATATAGATCTATATATGAACTGTAGATGAGACTGACTGGGTTTATTATAGAACTATATATGAACTAGAGATGAGACTGACTTGGTTTAATATAGATCTATATATGAACTAGATATGTGATTGGGTTTAATATAGATCTATATATGAACTAGAGATGAGACTGACTGGGTTTAATATTGATATATATGAACTAGAGATGTGACTGACTGGGTTTAATATAGATCTATATATGAACTAGAGATGAGACTGACCGGGTTTAATATTGATCTATATATGAACTAGAGATGTGACTGGGTTTAATATAGATCTATATATGAACTAGAGATGTGACTGGGTTTAATATAGATCTATATATGAACTAGAGATGAGACTGACTGGGTTTAATATATATCTATATATGAACTAGAGATGTGACTGACTGGGTTTAATATAGATCTATATATGAACTAGAGATGTGACTGACTGGGTTTAATATTGATATATCTGAACTAGAGATGTGATTGGGTTTAATTTAGATCTATATATGAACTAGAGATGTGACTGACTGGGTTTAATATAGATCTACATATGAACTAGAGATGAGACTGGGTTTAATATAGATCTATATATGAACTAGAGATGAGACTGACTGGGTTTAATATAGATCTATATATGAACTAGAGATGAGACTGGGTTTAATATAGATCTATATATGAACTAGAGATGAGACTGACTGGGTTTAATATAGATCTATATATGAACTAGAGATGTGATTGGGTTTAATATAGATCTATATATGAACTGGAGATGAGACTGGGTTTAATATAGATCTATATATGAACTAGAGGTGAGACTGACTGGGTTTAATATACATCTATATATGAACTAGAGATGTGATTGGGTTTAATATAGATCTATATATGAACTGGAGATGAGACTGGGTTTAATATAGATCTATATATGAACTAGAGATGTGACTGACTGAGTTTAATATAGATCTATATATGAACTAGAGATGTGACTGATTGAGTTTAATATAGATCTATATATGAACTAGAGATGAGACTGACTGGGTTTAATATAGATCTATATATGAACTAGAGATGAGACTGGGTTTAATATAGATCTATATATGAACTAGAGATGTGATTGGGTTTAATATAGATCTATACATGAACTAGAGATGTGACAGGGTTTAATATAGATCTATATATGAACTAGAGATGTGACTGACTGGGTTTAATATAGATCTATATATGAACTAGAGATGTGATTGGGTTTAATATAGATCTATATATGAACTGGAGATGAGACTGACTGGGTTCAATGTAGAACTATATATGAACTTGAGAAGAGACTGACTGGGTTTAATATAGATATATATGAACTAGAGATGTGACTGGGTTTAATATAATTGCAGTATGTATTTGCAACATAGTCCACTCAGCTAAAGCATCGTAATTGACTGGGGTCCCCAACTCAAACCTTGTTATCTCAGATGACTGCCGGGATTCATTCAACGACGTTTTGCATTATTTTTCCACGGATGTTTTGTCAGGAATTTGCCTTGAGATGGTGCGTTGTCAGGAGTGCAGTGTTTAGTCGCCACAGTTACTCCTCCTATGATACTACTGAGACAAATGCAGTAATATTTACTGAGATAAATACAGTATTATTAACTGATATAAATACAGTATTATTTACTGAGATAAATGCAGTATTATTTACTGAGATAAATACAGTATTATTTACTTAGAATGCAGTACTATTTACTGAGACAAATGCAGTACTATTTACTGAGATAAATGCAGTATTATTTACTGAGATAAATACAGTATTATTTACTGAGATAAATACAGTATTATTTACTTAGAATGCAGTACTATTTACTGAGACAAATGCAGTACTATTTACTGAGATAAATACAGTATTATTTACCTAGAATGCAGTACTATTTACTGAGACAAATACAGTATTATTTACTGAGATAAATACAGCATTATTTACTTAGAATGCAGTTTTATTTACTGAGATAAATGCAGTACTATTTACTGAGATAAATGCAGTACTATTTACTGAGATAAATGCAGTACTATTTACTGAGATAAATGCAGTACTATTTACTGAGATAAATGCAGTACTATTTACTGAGATAAATGCAGCATTATTTACTTAGAATGCAGTATTATTTACTGAGATAAATGCAGTATTATTTACTGAGATAAATGCAGTACTATTTACTGAGATAAATGCAGTACTATTTACTGAGATAAATGCAGTACTATTTACTGAGATAAATGCAGTACTATTTACTTAGATAAATGCAGTATTATTTACTGAGATAAATGCAGTATTATTTACTGAGATAAATACAGTATTATTTACTGAGATAAATGCAGTACTATTTACTGAGACAAATGCAGTACTATTTACTGAGATAAATTCAGTATTATTTACTTAGAATGCAGTTTTATTTACTGAGATAAATGCAGTACTATTTACTGAGATAAATGCAGTTTTATTTACTGAGATAAATGCATTATTATTTAGTGATATAAATACAGTACTATTTACTGAGCTAAATGCAGTTTTATTTCCTGAGATAAATGCAGTACTATTTACTGAGACAAATGCAGTACTATTTACTGAGATAACTGCAACTTTATTTACTGAGATAAATGCAGTATTATTTAGTTAGATAAATGCAGTATTATTTACTGAGACAAATGCAGTTCTATTTACTGAGATAAATGCAGCTTTATTTACTGAGATAAATGCAGAAACAAACCCCTCTGTCTGGCATAATGAGTTCTACAAAGATAATCAGGGAGGTAAACTGCCTGAGACATGAAAACAATATTCCAATAACCCAACTCCCACAGAAGAAAGACAATAAATAAATTGTGTGTGTGTGTGTGTGTGTGTGTTCACAGGGGGATCAGCTAGCTAGTTACTGACGTTGTGGTGCTCTGTTCTCTTCAGCTAATTCAACATTGATTGTCTTAGTTTTCACTGAGTGGATTTCATCTTTGCTCAAACAGAGATAGAATTGGGGTACTTGAGAGAAAGCGAGAGAGAGAGAGAGAGAGAGGGAGAGAGACAGATCTCTCTCCTCCCCTCCCCTCCCCTCTCCTCTCCTCTCCTCCCCTCATCATCTCCTCACCTCCGCTCCTCTCCTCTCCTCACCCCTCCTCTCCTCCTCCTCTCCTCTCCTCTCCTCACCTCCCCTCCTCTCCTGACAGATAGCTGACAGAGGAAGAACAGTAGCAGTGCATCAGAATATTATATGACCAGTTTTACTGTAGTTTGTGACACTGCCACTCTGCACGATAACTCATTCAGATGCTACAGTAGGAACTGGCAACTCTCTGCACCAATCCCACAGACCTCTGAATGGCCTGCAGTGTGTGTGGTGTGTGCGTGTGTGCGCGTGTGTGTGTGTGTGTGTGTGTGTGTGTGTGTGTGTGTGTGTGTGTGTGTGTGTGTGTGTGTGTGTGTGTGTGTGTGTGTGTGTGTGTCCGTGCGTGTGTCCGTGCGTGTGTCCGTGCGTGTGTCCGTGCGTGTGTCCGTGCGTGTGTGTGACCCTCTATGAATTATTGGATAGATAATGAATGACACACCACATTAGACACAGGCAGAGAGAAGAAGAGAGACAGGGAGAGGGAGGGAGGATGGGAGAGGGAGGGGAAGGAGGGAGGGGGGGAGAGAGAGAGAGAGATCACAGAGAGAGGGGGAGGTGAGAGAGGGGTGAACGAGAGAGAGACAGAGAGGTGAGAGAGAGGAGAGAGAGAGGGAGGTGAGAGAGAGAGAGAGAGAGAGGGAGATGAGAGAGAGAGAGTTAGAGGGAGGTGAGAGAGAGCGAGATAGAGGGAGGTGAGAGAGAGGGAGGTGAGAGAGAGAGGGAGGTGAGAGAGAGATGACAGAGAGAGGGGGAGGTGAGAGAGGGGTGAGCGAGAGAGAGACAGAGAGGTGAGAGAGAGGTGAGAGAGAGTGAGGTGAGAGAGAGAGAGGGAGGTGAGAGAGAGGTGACAGAGAGAGGGGGAGGTGAGAGAGGGAGGTGAGAGAGAGAGAGAGAGAGAGAGAGACAGAGAGAGAGAGAGAGTGAGTGTCTCCAGAACTCCACCACAACACTCATTCCTTCCGCAGGAAAATGGAAGTTTCTTTTATGATTAAAACACATTTTAAACCGTCAGCAGACGGGAGACGGGAGCCATCAGGTCTGCTTTCCAAGCTGCAACCTCTCCCCTATATTCACCAGAGCCCTAGGAGTCATAATAAGTGCCCTACGTGAGGTACTAGTTTGCCATTTGGGTTGCATTCAGGGACACATTAAAAATCCTCACTAATCTGAGCTTCAAATATTCATCCGTCTACCTGTTAGTGATGTTATATATTTTTGTTGACGAGACTCTAGTATTTTTTACAATCCGCAGAGGACACATTGTCCTTACAGCAGTCTGACAGGACATAAACAACAATTAGACGCCAGAGAACAACAACAACTTTTTTGTTTTTAAGTATATTTTTGTTTTGTTTGTCCTAACGGGAGAGGATGTCACGAATAGTACCGACGTTGGCTCCCCTTCTGGTTCGGGTGGCGCTCGGCGGCCGTCGTCGCCGGTCTACTAGCTGCCACCGATCCTTTGTTCTGTGTTCGTTTGGTTTTGTCTAATTGGTTTCTCCTTGTTTGGTTGTTACGGTGGGGTTATTTAAGTTGGTTTAGCCTGCTTCTGTTTGTGAGGGTTTGTTCTACTGTATTTGTGAAAGGTGTAGTGTTGTGTTGGGTTTTTCCGCTGTCCTGGTATTTTACCTAAGGGCACTATTTGCTTTAATAGTTACACCTGTGTTGGGTAAATACTATTTTTATTTTGGACATTAAAGTGTGTTTTTACCGCATCATTTGCTCTCTGCGCCTCCACACACACTCACTCATTGAACGTTACAGAGGACATCCACTTCGCTACAACGGACAGAGACACAACGGACAGAGACACAACGGACAGAGACACAACGGACAGAGACACAACGGACAGAGACACAACGGACAGAGACACAACGGACAGAGACACAACGGACAGAGACACAACGGACAGAGACACAACGGACAGAGACACAACGGACAGAGACACAAATATACGGACGAACACGAACATGGAGTATCATCCAAACTGAAATGTTAAAACATCTGAACATCTCCCGAAATATCAAACAAACTGAAAAACCATCACAACTACATATCATCCAAAATGAAAACTTAATGAACAGATCCTGACTCCTCTCACTACAGAAACCTTAATGAACAGACCCTGACTCCTCTCACTACAGAAACCTTAATGAACAGACCCTGACTCCTCTCACTACAGAAACCTTAATGAACAGACCCTGACTCCTCTCACTACAGAAACCTTAATGAACAGATCCTGACTCCAATTACTACAGAAACCTTAATGAACAGATCCTGACTCCTCTCACTACAGAAACCTTAATGAACAGACCCTGACTCCTCTCACTACAGAAACCTTAATGAACAGATCCTGGCTCCTCTCACTACAGAAACCTTAATGAACAGACCCTGACTCCTCTCACTACAGAAACCTTAATGAACAGATCCTGACTCCTCTCACTACAGAAACCTTAATGAACAGATCCTGACTCCTCTCACTACAGAAACCTTAATGAACAGATCCTGGCTCCTCTCACTACAGAAACCTTAATGAACAGATCCTGACTCCACTTACTACAGAAACCTTAATGAACAGATCCTGACTCCTCTCACTACAGAAACCTTAATGAACAGACCCTGACTCCTCTCACTACAGAAACCTTAATGAACAGACCCTGACTCCTCTCACTACAGAAACCTTAATGAACAGATCCTGGCTCCTCTCACTACAGAAACCTTAATGAACAGACCCTGACTCCAATTACTACAGAAACCTTAATGAACAGATCCTGACTCCTCTCACTACAGAAACCTTAATGAACAGACCCTGACTCCTCTCACTACAGAAACCTTAATGAACAGATCCTGGCTCCTCTCACTACAGAAACCTTAATGAACCAATCCTGGCTCCTCTCACTACAGAAACCTTAATGAACAGATCCTGGCTCCTCTCACTACAGAAACCTTAATGAACAGACCCTGACTCCAATTACTACAGAAACCTTAATGAACAGATCCTGACTCCTCTCACTACAGAAACCTTAATGAACAGACCCTGACTCCTCTCACTACAGAAACCTTAATGAACAGACCCTGACTCCTCTCACTACAGAAACCTTAATGAACAGACCCTGACTCCTCTCACTACAGAAACCTTAATGAACAGACCCTGACTCCACTTACTACAGAAACCTTAATGAACAGACCCTGACTCCAATTACTACAGAAACCTTAATGAACAGACCCTGACTCCTCTCACTGCAGAAACCTTAATGAACAGATCCTGACTCCTCTTACTACAGAAACCTTAATGAACAGACCCTGACTCCTCTCACTACAGAAACCTTAATGAACAGATCCTGACTCCTCTCACTACAGAAACCTTAATGAACAGATCCTGACTCCTCTCACTACAGAAACCTTAATGAACAGATCCTGACTCCTCTCACTACAGAAACCTTAATGAACAGATCCTGACTCTTCTCACTACAGAAACCTTAATGAACAGATCCTGACTCCACTTACTACAGAAACCTTAATGAACAGACCCTGACTCCTCTCACTACAGAAACCTTAATGAACAGATCCTGGCTCCTCTCACTACAGAAACCTTAATGAACAGATCCTGACTCCTCTCACTACAGAAACCTTAATGAACAGACCCTGACTCCTCTTAACCTTTCTCACTGATTGGAAGCAGATAAGGGACATTACAAGTTAGAAAAGAAGGAGAGACGAGGGAGAGAGAGGGAGATAAATGGAGAGAGGGAGAGAGAGGGAGACAGAGGGAGATAGAGGGAGAGAAATTGAGAGAGGGAGAGAGGGAGAGAAATGGAGAGAGGGAGAGAGGGAGATAGAGGTAGAGAAATGGAGAGAGGGAGATAGAGGTAGAGAAATGGAGAGAGGGAGAGAGAGTGAAACCTTAAGAGGAAGGAAACAGAGAGAGAAAGATGGGGAGGGAAACAGAGAAACAGAGAGAGGGAGCAACAGAGGGAGAGAAACAGAGAAACAGAGAGAGGGAGCAACAGAGGGAGAGAAACGGAGAAACAGAGAGAGGGAGCAACAGAGGGAGAGAAACAGAGAAACAGAGAGAGGGAGAAACAGAGGGAGAGAAACAGAGGGAGGGAGGGAAACAGAGGGAGAGAAACAGAGAAACAGAGAGAGGGAGAAACAGAGGGAGAGAAACAGAGGGAGGGAGGGAAACAGAGGGAGAGAAACAGAGAGAGGGAGAGAGAGCGAGAGAGAGGGAGTGAAACAGAAAGGGGAAAGATGGGGAGAGAAACAGAGAAACGGAGAGAGGGAGAAACAGAGGGAGAGAAACGGAGACAAGGTGAAAGTAACATGATCAGTTTCTCCAGGATTAGACCTGGGTTATTTCCCTTGTGGCCGAGCGTTGCTTAATGAACTTTCGCCCTTCGGTACACGCTGAAGGTAACTATCAAAGTGGACTTTGTTTACCCTACACACACACACACACACACACACACACACACACACACACACACACACACACACACACACACACACACACACACACACACACACACACACACACACACACACACACACACACACACACACACAAAGAGAGCTCGGGAAGACAAGCGTGTGTCACAGTCGTCTAAACCAAGCGCCATCTTTGACAACATGAGCCTTGTCCTCCTGAGAAACAGAGCTGACGTCGTCTCACGACGCAACACCAGCCAGGACTCCATCTCCTCCTGCTTTATTAAAGGTGCTTTCAGCCAGGACTCCATCTCCTCCTGCTCTATTAAAGGTGCTTTCAGATTGGGCCCATCTCCTCCTGCTTTATTAAAGGTGCTTTCAGCCAGGACTCCATCTCCTCCTGCTTTATTAAAGGTGCTTTCAGCCAGGACTCCATCTCCTCCTGCTTTATTAAAGGTGCTTTCAGATTGAGCCCATCTCCTCCTGCTCTATTAAAGGTGCTTTCAGACTGGGCCCATCTCCTCCTGCTTTATTAAAGGTGCTTTCAGCCAGGACTCCATCTCCTCCTGCTTTATTAAAGGTGCTTTCAGCCAGGACTCCATCTCCTCCTGCTTTATTAAAGGTGCTTTCAGCCAGGACTCCATCTCCTCCTGCTTTATTAAAGGTGCTTTCAGCCAGGACTCCATCTCCTCCTGCTTTATTAAAGGTGCTTTCAGATTGAGCCCATCTCCTCCTGCTCTATTAAAGGTGCTTTCAGACTGGGCCCATCTCCTCCTGCTTTATTAAAGGTGCTTTCAGCCAGGACTCCATCTCCTCCTGCTTTATTAAAGGTGCTTTCAGATTGAGCCCATCTCCTCCTGCTTTATTAAAGGTGCTTTCAGCCAGGACTCCATCTCCTCCTGCAGGTTAAAGGTGCTTTCAGCCAGGACTCCATCTCCTCCTGCTTTATTAAAGGTGCTTTCAGCCAGGACTCCATCTCCTCCTGCTTTATTAAAGGTGCTTTCAGCCAGGACTCCATCTCCTCCTGCTTTATTAAAGGTGCTTTCAGCCAGGACTCCATCTCCTCCTGCTTTATTAAAGGTGCTTTCAGCCAGGACTCCATCTCCTCCTGCTCTATTAAAGGTGCTTTCAGCCAGGACTCCATCTCCTCCTGCTTTATTAAAGGTGCTTTCAGCCAGGACTCCATCTCCTCCTGCTTTATTAAAGGTGCTTTCAGCCAGGACTCCATCTCCTCCTGCTTTATTAAAGGTGCTTTCAGCCAGGACTCCATCTCCTCCTGCAGGTTAAAGGTGCTTTCAGCCAGGACTCCATCTCCTCCTGCTTTATTAAAGGTGCTTTCAGACTGGGCCCATCTCCTCCTGCTTTATTAAAGGTGCTTTCAGCCTGGGCCCATCTCCTCCTGCTCTATTAAAGGTGCTTTCAGCCAGGACTCCATCTCCTCCTGCTTTATTAAAGGTGCTTTCAGCCAGGACTCCATCTCCTCCTCCTTTATTAAAGGTGCTTTCAGCCAGGACTCCATCTCCTCCTGCTTTATTAAAGGTGCTTTCAGCCAGGACTCCATCTCCTCCTGCTTTATTAAAGGTGCTTTCAGCCAGGACTCCATCTCCTCCTGCTTTATTAAAGGTGCTTTCAGATTGAGCCCATCTCCTCCTGCTTTATTAAAGGTGCTTTCAGCCAGGACTCCATCTCCTCCTGCTTTATTAAAGGTGCTTTCAGACGGAGCCCATCTCCTCCTGCTCTATTAAAGGTGCTTTCAGATTGAGCCCATCTCCTCCTGCTTTATTAAAGGTGCTTTCAGCCAGGACTCCATCTCCTCCTGCTTTATTAAAGGTGCTTTCAGCCAGGACTCCATCTCCTCCTGCTTTATTAAAGGTGCTTTCAGCCAGGACTCCATCTCCTCCTGCTTTATTAAAGGTGCTTTCAGCCAGGACTCCATCTCCTCCTGCTTTATTAAAGGTGCTTTCAGCCAGGACTCCATCTCCTCCTGCTTTATTAAAGGTGCTTTCAGCCAGGACTCCATCTCCTCCTGCTTTATTATTAAAGGTGCTTTCAGCCAGGACTCCATCTCCTCCTGCTTTATTAAAGGTGCTTTCAGCCAGGACTCCATCTCCTCCTGCTTTATTAAAGGTGCTTTCAGCCAGGACTCCATCTCCTCCTGCTTTATTAAAGGTGCTTTCAGCCAGGACTCCATCTCCTCCTGCTTTATTAAAGGTGCTTTCAGATTGAGCCCATCTCCTCCTGCTTTATTAAAGGTGCTTTCAGCCAGGACTCCATCTCCTCCTGCTTTATTAAAGGTGCTTTCAGCCAGGACTCCATCTCCTCCTGCTCTATTAAAGGTGCTTTCAGCCAGGACTCCATCTCCTCCTGCTTTATTAAAGGTGCTTTTTCCAGATTGAGCCCATCTCCTCCTGCTTTATTAAAGGTGCTTTCAGCCAGGACTCCATCTCCTCCTGCTTTATTAAAGGTGCTTTCAGCCTGGACTCCATCTCCTCCTGCTTTATTAAAGGTGCTTTCAGCCAGGACTCCATCTCCTCCTGCTTTATTAAAGGTGCTTTCAGCCAGGACTCCATCTCCTCCTGCTCTATTAAAGGTGCTTTCAGCCAGGACTCCATCTCCTCCTGCTTTATTAAAGGTGCTTTCAGCCAGGACTCCATCTCCTCCTGCTTTATTAAAGGTGCTTTCAGACTGGGCCCATCTCCTCCTGCTTTATTAAAGGTGCTTTCAGCCAGGACTCCATCTCCTCCTGCTTTATTAAAGGTGCTTTCAGACTGAGCCCTGTCCTCCTGCTTTATTAAAGGTGCTTTCAGACTGGGCCCATCTCCTCCTGCTTTATTAAAGGTGCTTTCAGACTGGGCCCATCTCCTCCTGCTTTATTAAAGGTGCTTTCAGACTGGGCCCATCTCCTCCTGCTTTATTAAAGGTGCTTTCAGCCAGGACTCCATCTCCTCCTGCTTTATTAAAGGTGCTTTCAGACTGGGCCCATCTCCTCCTGCTTTATTAAAGGTGCTTTCATACTGAGCCCATCTCCTCCTGCTTTATTAAAGGTGCTTTCAGCCAGGACTCCATCTCCTCCTGCTTTATTAAAGGTGCTTTCAGATTGAGCCCATCTCCTCCTGCTTTATTAAAGGTGCTTTCAGCCAGGACTCCATCTCCTCCTGCTTTATTAAAGGTGCTTTCAGCCAGGACTCCATCTCCTCCTGCTTTATTAAAGGTGCTTTCAGACTGACCCATCTCCTCCTGCTTTATTAAAGGTGCTTTCAGCCAGGAGCCCATCTCCTCCTGCTCTATTAAAGGTGCTTTCAGCCAGGACTCCATCTCCTCCTGCTTTATTAAAGGTGCTTTCAGCCAGGACTCCATCTCCTCCTGCTTTATTAAAGGTGCTTTCAGACTGAGCCCATCTCCTCCTGCTTTATTAAAGGTGCTTTCAGCCAGGACTCCATCTCCTCCTGCTTTATTAAAGGTGCTTTCAGCCAGGACTCCATCTCCTCCTGCTTTATTAAAGGTGCTTTCAGACTGAGCCCATCTCCTCCTGCTTTATTAAAGGTGCTTTCAGCCAGGACTCCATCTCCTCCTGCTTTATTAAAGGTGCTTTCAGCCAGGACTCCATCTCCTCCTGCTTTATTAAAGGTGCTTTCAGATTGACCCATCTCCTCCTGCTTTATTAAAGGTGCTTTCAGCCAGGACTCCATCTCCTCCTGCTTTATTAAAGGTGCTTTCAGCCAGGACTCCATCTCCTCCTGCTTTATTAAAGGTGCTTTCAGCCCATCTCCTCCTGCTTTATTAAAGGTGACTCCATCTCCTCCTGCTTTATTAAAGGTGCTTTCAGCCAGGACTCCATCTCCTCCTGCTTTATTAAAGGTGCTTTCAGCCAGGACTCCATCTCCTCCTGCTTTATTAAAGGTGCTTTCAGCCAGGACTCCATCTCCTCCTGCTTTATTAAAGGTGCTTTCAGCCAGGACTCCATCTCCTCCTGCTTTATTAAAGGTGCTTTCAGCCAGGACTCCATCTCCTCCTGCTTTATTAAAGGTGCTTTCAGCCAGGACTCCATCTCCTCCTGCTTTATTAAAGGTGCTTTCAGCCAGGACTCCATCTCCTCCTGCTTTATTAAAGGTGCTTTCAGCCAGGACCCCATCTCCTCCTGCTTTATTAAAGGTGCTTTCAGACCCCATCTCCTCCTGCTTTATTAAAGGTGCTTTCAGATTGAGCCCATCTCCTCCTGCTTTATTAAAGGTGCTTTCAGCCAGGACTCCATCTCCTCCTGCTTTATTAAAGGTGCTTTCAGCCAGGACTCCATCTCCTCCTGCTTTATTAAAGGTGCTTTCAGCCAGGACTCCATCTCCTCCTGCTTTATTAAAGGTGCTTTCAGCCAGGACTCCATCTCCTCCTGCTTTATTAAAGGTGCTTTCAGAGTCCTCCTGCAGGACTCCATCTCCTCCTGCTTTATTAAAGGTGCTTTCAGACTGGGCCCATCTCCTCCTGCTTTATTAAAGGTGCTTTCAGCCAGGACTCCATCTCCTCCTGCTTTATTAAAGGTGCTTTCAGCCATCTCCTCCTGGAAGGTGCTTTCAGCCAGGACTCCATCTCCTCCTGCTTTTTATTAAAGGTGCTTTCAGACTGGGCCCATCTCCTCCTGCTTTATTAAAGGTGCTTTCAGGACTCCATCTCCTCCTGCTTTATTAAAGGTGCTTTCAGCCAGGACTCCATCTCCTCCTGCTTTATTAAAGGTGCTTTCAGCCAGGACTCCATCTCCTCCTGCTTTATTAAAGGTGCTTTCAGCCAGGACTCCATCTCCTCCTGCTTTATTAAAGGTGCTTTCAGCCAGGACTCCATCTCCTCCTGCTTTATTAAAGGTGCTTTCAGACAGGACTCCATCTCCTCCTGCTTTATTAAAGGTGCTTTCAGCCAGGACTCCATCTCCTCCTGCTTTATTAAAGGTGCTTTCAGCCAGGACCCATCTCCTCCTGCTTTATTAAAGGTGCTTTCAGCCAGGACTCCATCTCCTCCTGCTTTATTAAAGGTGCTTTCAGCCAGGACTCCATCTCCTCCTGCTCTATTAAAGGTGCTTTCAGCCAGGACTCCATCTCCTCCTGCTTTATTAAAGGTGCTTTCAGATTGAGCCCATCTCCTCCTGCTTTATTAAAGGTGCTTTCAGCCAGGACTCCATCTCCTCCTGCTTTATTAAAGGTGCTTTTCAGGACTCCATCTCCTCCTGCTTTATTAAAGGTGCTTTCAGACTGGGCCCATCTCCTCCTGCTTTATTAAAGGTGCTTTCAGATTGAGCCCATCTCCTCCCTGCTTTATTAATTAAAGGTGCTTTCAGATTGAGCCCATCTCCTCCTGCTTTATTAAAGGTGCTTTCAGCTGAGGCCCATCTCCTCCTGCTTTATTAAAGGTGCTTTCAGCCAGGACCCATCTCCTCCTGCTTTATTAAAGGTGCTTTCAGCCAGGACTCCATCTCCTCCTGCTTTATTAAAGGTGCTTTCAGACTGGGCCCATCTCCTCCTGCTTTATTAAAGGTGCTTTCAGACTGGACTCCATCTCCTCCTGCTTTATTAAAGGTGCTTTCAGACTCCATCTCCTCCTGCTTTATTAAAGGTGGACTCCATCTCCTCCTGCTTTATTAAAGGTGCTTTCAGCCAGGACTCCATCTCCTCCTGCTTTATTAAAGGTGCTTTCAGCCAGGACTCCATCTCCTCCTGCTTTATTAAAGGTGCTTTCAGCCAGGACTCCATCTCCTCCTGCTTTATTAAAGGTGCTTTCAGCCTGGACTCCATCTCCTCCTGCTTTATTAAAGGTGCTTTCAGCCAGGACTCCATCTCCTCCTGCTTTATTAAAGGTGCTTTCAGCCCATCTCCTCCCAGGACTCCATCTCCTCCTGCTTTATTAAAGGTGCTTTCAGCCAGGACTCCATCTCCTCCTGCTTTATTAAAGGTGCTTTCAGCCAGGCCCATCTCCTCCTGCTCTATTAAAGGTGCTTTCAGCCTGGGCTCCATCTCCTCCTGCTTTATTAAAGGTGCTTTCAGCCAGGACTCCATCTCCTCCTGCTTTATTAAAGGTGCTTTCAGCCAGGACTCCATCTCCTCCTGCTTTATTAAAGGTGCTTTCAGACTGGGCCCATCTCCTCCTGCTTTATTAAAGGTGCTTTCAGCCAGGACTCCATCTCCTCCTGCTTTATTAAAGGTGCTTTCAGCCAGAGGACCCCATCTCCTCCTGCTTTATTAAAGGTGCTTTCAGCCAGGACTCCATCTCCTCCTGCAGGTTTAAAGGTGCTTTCAGCCAGGACTCCATCTCCTCCTGCTCTATTAAAGGTGCTTTCAGACTGAGCCCATCTCCTCCTGCTCTATTAAAGGTGCTTTCAGATTGAGCCCATCTCCTCCTGCTTTATTAAAGGTGCTTTCAGCCAGGACTCCATCTCCTCCTGCTTTATTAAAGGTGCTTTCAGCCAGGACTCCATCTCCTCCTGCTTTATTAAAGGTGCTTTCAGCCCTGTCCTCCTGCTTTATTAAAGGTGCCCATCTCCTCCTGCTTTATTAAAGGTGCTTTCAGCCAGGACTCCATCTCCTCCTGCTTTATTAAAGGTGCTTTCAGCCAGGACTCCATCTCCTCCTGCTTTATTAAAGGTGCTTTCAGCCAGACTGGGCCCATCTCCTCCTGCTTTATTAAAGGTGCTTTCAGCCAGGACTCCATCTCCTCCTGCTCTATTAAAGGTGCTTTCAGACTGGGCCCATCTCCTCCTGCTTTATTAAAGGTGCTTTCAGACTGGGCCCATCTCCTCCTGCTTTATTAAAGGTGCTTTCAGCAGGACTCCATCTCCTCCTGCTTTATTAAAGGTGCTTTCAGACTGGACTCCATCTCCTCCTGCTTTATTAAAGGTGCTTTCAGACAGGACTCCATCTCCTCCTGCTTTATTAAAGGTGCTTTCAGCCAGGACTCCATCTCCTCCTGCTTTATTAAAGGTGCTTTCAGATTGAGCCCATCTCCTCCTGCTTTATTAAAGGTGCTTTCAGCCAGGACTCCATCTCCTCCTGCTTTATTAAAGGTGCTTTCAGCCAGGACTCCATCTCCTCCTGCTTTATTAAAGGACTCCATCTCCTCCTGCTTTATTAAAGGTGCTTTCAGCCAGGACTCCATCTCCTCCTGCTTTATTAAAGGTGCTTTCAGCCAGGACTCCATCTCCTCCTGCTTTATTAAAGGTGCTTTCAGCCAGGACTCCATCTCCTCCTGCTTTATTAAAGGTGCTTTCAGCCAGGACTCCATCTCCTCCTGCTTTATTAAAGGTGCTTTCAGACTGAGCCCATCTCCTCCTGCTTTATTAAAGGTGCTTTCAGCCAGGACTCCATCTCCTCCTGCTTTTTATTAAAGGTGCTTTCAGCCAGGACTCCATCTCCTCCTGCTCTATTAAAGGTGCTTTCAGCCAGGACTCCATCTCCTCCTGCTTTATTAAAGGTGCTTTCAGATTGAGCCCATCTCCTCCTGCTTTATTAAAGGTGCTTTCAGACTGAGCCCATCTCCTCCTGCTTTATTAAAGGTGCTTTCAGCCAGGACTCCATCTCCTCCTGCTTTATTAAAGGTGCTTTCAGCCAGGACTCCATCTCCTCCTGCTTTATTAAAGGTGCTTTCAGCCAGGACTCCATCTCCTCCTGCTTTATTAAAGGTGCTTTCAGCCTGGGCCCATCTCCTCCTGCTTTATTAAAGGTGCTTTCAGCCAGGACTCCATCTCCTCCTGCTTTATTAAAGGTGCTTTCAGATCTTGAGCCCATCTCCTCCTGCTTTATTAAAGGTGCTTTCAGACTGGGCCCATCTCCTCCTGCTTTATTAAAGGTGCTTTCAGATTGAGGACTCCATCTCCTCCTGCTTTATTAAAGGTGCTTTCAGCCAGGACTCCATCTCCTCCTGCTTTATTAACGGTGCTTTCAGCCAGGACTCCATCTCCTCCTGCTCTATTAAAGGTGCTTTCAGATTGAGCCCATCTCCTCCTGCTTTATTAAAGGTGCTTTCAGCCAGGACTCCATCTCCTCCTGCTTTATTAAAGGTGCTTTCAGCCAGGACTCCATCTCCTCCTGCTTTATTAAAGGTGCTTTCAGTGCCCATCTCCTCCTGCTTTATTAAAGGTGCTTTCAGCCAGGACTCCATCTCCTCCTGCTCTATTAAAGGTGCTTTCAGATTGAGCCCATCTCCTCCTGCTTTATTAAAGGTGCTTTCAGACTGGGCCCATCTCCTCCTGCTTTATTAAAGGTGCTTTCAGCCAGGACTCCATCTCCTCCTGCTTTATTAAAGGTGCTTTCAGCCAGGACTCCATCTCCTCCTGCTTTATTAAAGGTGCTTTCAGCCAGGACTCCATCTCCTCCTGCTTTATTAAAGGTGCTTTCAGACTGAGCCCATCTCCTCCTGCTTTATTAAAGGTGCTTTCAGACTGAGCCCATCTCCTCCTGCTTTATTAAAGGTGCTTTCAGCCAGGACTCCATCTCCTCCTGCTTTATTAAAGGTGCTTTCAGCCAGGACTCCATCTCCTCCTGCTTTATTAAAGGTGCTTTCAGCCAGGACTCCATCTCCTCCTGCTTTATTAAAGGTGCTTTCAGACTGGGCCCATCTCCTCCTGCTTTATTAAAGGTGCTTTCAGACTGAGCCCATCTCCTCCTGCTCTATTAAAGGTGCTTTCAGCCAGGACTCCATCTCCTCCTGCTTTATTAAAGGTGCTTTCAGATTGAGCCCATCTCCTCCTGCTTTATTAAAGGTGCTTTCAGCCAGGACTCCATCTCCTCCTGCTTTATTAAAGGTGCTTTCAGACTGGACTCCATCTCCTCCTGCTTTATTAAAGGTGCTTTCAGCCAGGACTCCATCTCCTCCTGCTTTATTAAAGGTGCTTTCAGCCAGGACTCCATCTCCTCCTGCTTTATTAAAGGTGCTTTCAGCCAGGACTCCATCTCCTCCTGCTTTATTAAAGGTGCTTTCAGCCAGGACTCCATCTCCTCCTGCTTTATTAAAGGTGCTTTCAGATTGAGCCCATCTCCTCCTGCTTTATTAAAGGTGCTTTCAGCCAGGACTCCATCTCCTCCTGCTTTATTAAAGGTGCTTTCAGCCAGGACTCCATCTCCTCCTGCTTTATTAAAGGTGCTTTCAGCCAGGACTCCATCTCCTCCTGCTTTATTAAAGGTGCTTTCAGCCAGGACTCCATCTCCTCCTGCTTTATTAAAGGTGCTTTCAGACTGGGCCCATCTCCTCCTGCTTTATTAAAGGTGCTTTCAGATTGAGCCCATCTCCTCCTGCTTTATTAAAGGTGCTTTCAGACTGGGCCCATCTCCTCCTGCTTTATTAAAGGTGCTTTCAGCCAGGACTCCATCTCCTCCTGCTCTATTAAAGGTGCTTTCAGACTGGGCCCATCTCCTCCTGCTTTATTAAAGGTGCTTTCAGCCAGGACTCCATCTCCTCCTGCTCTATTAAAGGTGCTTTCAGCCAGGACTCCATCTCCTCCTGCAGGTGGACTCCATCTCCTCCTGCTTTATTAAAGGTGCTTTCAGACTGAGCCCATCTCCTCCTGCTTTATTAAAGGTGCTTTCAGACTGAGCCCATCTCCTCCTGCTTTATTAAAGGTGCTTTCAGACTGGGCCCTGTCCTCCTGCTTTATTAAAGGTGCTTTCAGACTGGGCCCATCTCCTCCTGCTTTATTAAAGGTGCTTTCAGCCAGGACTCCATCTCCTCCTGCTCTATTAAAGGTGCTTTCAGACTGGGCCCATCTCCTCCTGCTTTATTAAAGGTGCTTTCAGCCAGGACTCCATCTCCTCCTGCTCTATTAAAGGTGCTTTCAGACTGAGCCCATCTCCTCCTGCTTTATTAAAGGTGCTTTCAGACTGAGCCCATCTCCTCCTGCTTTATTAAAGGTGCTTTCAGCCAGGACTCCATCTCCTCCTGCTTTATTAAAGGTGCTTTCAGCCAGGACTCCATCTCCTCCTGCTTTATTAAAGGTGCTTTCAGCCAGGACTCCATCTCCTCCTGCTTTATTAAAGGTGCTTTCAGCCAGGACTCCATCTCCTCCTGCTTTATTAAAGGTGCTTTCAGATTGAGCCCATCTCCTCCTGCTCTATTAAAGGTGCTTTCCAGCCAGGACTCCATCTCCTCCTGCTTTATTAAAGGTGCTTTCAGCCAGGCCCATCTCCTCCTGCTTTATTAAAGGTGCTTTCAGCCAGGACTCCATCTCCTCCTGCTTTATTAAAGGTGCTTTCAGCCAGGACTCCATCTCCTCCTGCTTTATTAAAGGTGCTTTCAGACTGGGCCCATCTCCTCCTGCTTTATTAAAGGTGCTTTCAGCCAGGACTCCATCTCCTCCTGCTTTATTAAAGGTGCTTTCAGCCAGGAGCCCATCTCCTCCTGCTTTATTAAAGGTGCTTTCAGACTGAGAACCCATCTCCTCCTGCTCTATTAAAGGTGCTTTCAGATTGAGCCCATCTCCTCTGCTTTATTAAAGGTGCTTTCAGACAGGACTCCATCTCCTCCTGCTTTATTAAAGGTGCTTTCAGCCAGGACTCCATCTCCTCCTGCTTTATTAAAGGTGCTTTCAGACTGGGCCCATCTCCTCCTGCTTTATTAAAGGTGCTTTCAGTGCTCCATCTCCTCCTGCCAGGACTCCATCTCCTCCTGCTTTATTAAAGGTGCTTTCAGACCAGGACCCATCTCCTCCTGCTTTATTAAAGGTGCTTTCAGCCAGGACTCCATCTCCTCCTGCTTTATTAAAGGTGCTTTCAGCCAGGACTCCATCTCCTCCTGCTTTATTAAAGGTGCTTTCAGACTGAGCCCATCTCCTCCTGCTTTATTAAAGGTGCTTTCAGACTGGCTCCATCTCCTCCTGCTTTATTAAAGGTGCTTTCAGCCAGGGGCCCATCTCCTCCTGCTTTATTAAAGGTGCTTTCAGATTGACCCATCTCCTCCTGCTTTATTAAAGGTGCTTTCCATCTCCTCCTGCTTTAGGCTTTCAGCCAGGACTCCATCTCCTCCTGCTCTATTAAAGGTGCTTTCAGCCAGGACTCCATCTCCTCCTGCTTTATTAAAGGTGCTTTCCCAGGACTCCATCTCCTCCTGCTTTATTAAAGGTGCTTTCAGACCAGGACTCCATCTCCTCCTGCTTTATTAAAGGTGCTTTCAGACAGGACTCCATCTCCTCCTGCTTTATTAAAGGTGCTTTCAGCTTTCAGGACTCCATCTCCTCCTGCTTTATTAAAGGTGCTTTCAGCCAGGACTCCATCTCCTCCTGCTTTATTAAAGGTGCTTTCAGACTGAGGACTCCATCTCCTCCTGCTTTATTAAAGGTGCTTTCAGCCAGGACTCCATCTCCTCCTGCTTTATTAAAGGTGCTTTCAGCCAGGACTCCATCTCCTCCTGCTTTATTAAAGGTGCTTTCAGATTGAGCCCATCTCCTCCTGCTTTATTAAAGGTGCTTTCAGCCAGGACTCCATCTCCTCCTGCTTTATTAAAGGTGCTTTCAGCCAGGACTCCATCTCCTCCTGCTTTATTAAAGGTGCTTTCAGCCAGGACTCCATCTCCTCCTGCTTTATTAAAGGTGCTTTCAGACTGGGCCCATCTCCTCCTGCTTTATTAAAGGTGCTTTCAGCCAGGACTCCATCTCCTCCTGCTCTATTAAAGGTGCTTTCAGATTGAGCCCATCTCCTCCTGCTTTATTAAAGGTGCTTTCAGACCAGGCTCCATCTCCTCCTGCTTTATTAAAGGTGCTTTCAGCCAGGACTCCATCTCCTCCTGCTTTATTAAAGGTGACTCCATCTTTCTCTATTAAAGGTGCTTTCAGGACTCCATCTCCTCCTGCTTTATTAAAGGTGCTTTCAGATTGAGCCCATCTCCTCCTGCTTTATTAAAGGTGCTTTCAGCCAGACTCCATCTCCTCCTGCTTTATTAAAGGTGCTTTCAGCCAGGACTCCATCTCCTCCTGCTTTATTAAAGGTGCTTTCAGATTGAGGCCCATCTCCTCCTGCTTTATTAAAGGTGCTTTCAGCCAGGACTCCATCTCCTCCTGCTCTATTAAAGGTGCTTTCAGACTGAGCCCATCTCCTCCTGCTTTATTAAAGGTGCTTTCAGCCAGGACTCCATCTCCTCCTGCTTTATTAAAGGTGCTTTCAGACTGAGCCCATCTCCTCCTGCTCTATTAAAGGTGCTTTCAGCCAGGACTCCATCTCCCTGCCTGCTTTATTAAAGCCCATCTCCTCCTGCTTTATTGCTTTCAGCCAGGACTCCATCTCCTCCTGCTTTATTAAAGGTGCTTTCAGACTGGGCCCTGTCCTCCTGCTCTAATAAAGGTGCTTTCAGACTGGCCCATCTCCTCCTGCTTTATTAAAGGTGCTTTCCAGCCAGGACTCCATCTCCTCCTGCTTTATTAAAGGTGCTTTCAGCCAGGACTCCATCTCCTCCTGCTCTATTAAAGGTGCTTTCAGCCAGGACTCCATCTCCTCCTTTATTAAAGGTGCTTTCA
>NW_027009655.1:0-22864 GCF_036934945.1 Oncorhynchus masou masou
GTCTACCTTAGCCTTATGATTTAACATTTTACTTCTCTTTTTTCTGATTCTGATTGAGTCTACCTTAGCCTTATGATTTAACATTTTACTTCTCTTTTTTTCTGATTCTGATTGAGTACCTTAGCCTTATGATTTAACATTTTACTTCTCTTTTTTTCTGATTCTGATTGAGTCTACCTTAGCCTTATGATTTAACATTTTACTTCTCTTTTTTTCTGATTCTGATTGAGTCTACCTTAGCCTTATAATTTAACATTTTACTTCTCTTTTTTCTGATTCTGATTGAGTCTACCTTAGCCTTATGATTTAACATTTTACTTCTCTTTTTTCTGATTCTGATTGAGTCTACCTTAGCCTTATGATTTAACATTTTACTTCTCTTTTTTCTGATTCTGATTGAGTCTACCTTAGCCTTATGATTTAACATTTTACTTCTCTTTTTTCTGATTCTGATTGAGTCTACCTTAGCCTTATGATTTAACATTTTACTTCTCTTTTTCTGATTCTGATTGAGTCTACCTTAGCCTTATGATTTAACATTTTACTTCTCTTTTTTTCTGATTCTGATTGAGTCTACCTTAGCCTTATGATTTAACATTTTACTTCTCTTTTTTCTGATTCTGATTGAGTCTACCTTAGCCTTATGATTTAACATTTTACTTCTCTTTTTTCTGATTCTGTTTGAGTCTACCTTAGCCTTATGATTTAACATTTTACTTCTCTTTTTTCTGATTCTGATTGAGTCTACCTTAGCCTTATGATTTAACATTTTACTTCTCTTTTTTCTGATTCTGATTGAGTCTACCTTAGCCTTATGATTTAACATTTTACTTCTCTTTTTTCTGATTCTGATTGAGTCTACCTTAGCCTTATGATTTAACATTTTACTTCTCTTTTTTTCCCTCCCAACTGATTCCTTTCATTTATCCTTTCTCATTCTCTCACCTTTTCATCCATCCTACACACTTACCCCTTTATATCTACCCTCCCCGGCTCACTTGGATGGTTACACACTATTCTCCTTTGGGATGGCAACACTACTCTCTACTCTCATCCTCTCCTGTGGATGACAACACTACTCTCTACTCTCCTCCTCTCCTGTGGATGGCAACACTCCTACTCCACTACTCCACCTCCATAGCTGGCTTTGTGAAGTCTCCCCTGTCTGAGACCAAACTAACAGGCGACACCTTTGAGTTGTACTGTGACGTGGTCGGTAACCCGACCCCAGAGGTTCAGTGGTGGTACTCTGAGATCAACCGGGCCGACTCCTTCCGCCAGCTCTGGGACGGCGCCCGTAAAAGTCGCGTGTCCATCAACACGGCGCGGCACCAACGGCGTGAGCGTTCTGGGCGTCACGCTTCTTGGTCTGGAGGATTTTGGGACATACGAATGTCGGGCCAGTAATGATCCAAGGCGTAACGATCTACACCAAAACTCTGCCTGGATCAGAGCACAAGCTACCATTACTATGCTGCAGAGTGAGTGGTCAGAGACAGTAGAGTAACCCCATCACCCCTCAGGGTTAGCGGCTTCATTAGTAGCCAGTCCCAATTCACTCCCTACCCCTTCCCCATATCAATCAATCAAATGTATTTATAAAGCCCTTTTTACATCCAGCCTAAAACCCCAAACAGCAAGCAATGCAGGTGTAGAAGCACGGTGGCTAGGAAAAACTCCCTAGAAAGGCTGGAACCTAGGAAGAAACCTAGAGAGGAACCAGGCTCTGAGGGGTGGCCAGTCCTCTTATGGCTGTGCCAGGTGGAGATTATAACAGAACATGACCAAGATGTTCAAACGTTCATAGATAACCAGCATCGTCAAATAATAATAATCACAGTGGTTGTAGAGGGTGCAACAGGTCAGCACCTCAGGAGTAAATGTCAGTTGGCTTTTCATAACCGAGCATTCAGAGTTAGAGATAACTGTTGCGGTAGAGAGAGAGAGAGTCGAAACAGCCGGTCCGGGATAAGGTAGCACGTATGGTGAACAGGTCAGGGTTCCATAGCCACAGGCAGAACAGTTGAAACTGGAGCAGCAGCACGACCAGATGGACTGGGGACAGCAAGGAGTCATCAGGCCAGGTAGTCCTAAGGCATGGTTCTTAGGCTCAGGTCCTCTGGGAGGGAAGGGAAAGAGAGAGAGAGAATTAGAGGGAGCACACTTTAATTCACACAGGACACCGAATAAGACAGGAGAATAACTCCAGATATAACAGACTGATCCTAGCCCCCCGACACAAACTATTGCAACATAGATACTGGAGGCTGAGACAGGAGTGACCCTTTGATGTTTTGTACCTCTGTGAGGTGTAAGCAACATGGTTGATTCTACACGACTATTCCAGTCCTCATGGGGTTAGCAACTCAACTAGCTCTACCTGTGTACTCCCAAAAGCCTTCAAAAACTTCCAGGTCATCCACCAGTTCCCTTGTAGAAGCCATCACTGTATTATATCATGTTATATCGTATTACATCGTATTATATTGTATTACATCGTATTATATCGTATCGTATTGTATCAAATTGTATTGTATCATATTGTATTGTATCATATTTATTATATCGTATCGTATTGTATCATATTGTATTGTATTGTATCAAATCGTATTACATTGTATCGTATTGTATCATGTTGTATCATATCGTATTACATTGTATTATATTGTATTACATCGTATTGTATTGTATCGTATTGTATTGTATCGTATTGTATCATATTGTATTGTATCATATTTATTATATCGTATCGTATTGTATCATATTGTATTGTATTGTATCAAATCGTATTACATTGTATCATATCGTATTACATCTTATTGTATCATATCGTATTACATCATATTGTATTACATCGTATTGTATCATATTGTATTGTATCGTATTGTATCATATCGTATTACATTGTATTGTATCGTATTGTATCATATTGTATCATATTGTATTACATCGTATTGTATCATATCATATTACATTGTATTGTATTACATCGTATTGTATCATATCGTATTACATTGTATTGTATTACATCGTATTGTATCGTATTGTTGTCACGGCTGTCGTAAGGAGAGGACCAAGGTGCAGCGTGGTAAGCATACATTTTATTTATTGAATCAAAATGACGCTAAACAAAATAATAAACACAACAAAAACAAACCGTGAAGCTCAAAGGCAAAGTGCCCTAAACAAAGTCAATCTCCCACAAACACAGGTGGGAAAAAGGGTACCTAAGTATGGTTCCCAATCAGAGACAACGATAGGCCGCTGTCCCTGATTGAGAACCATACCCGGCCAAAACATAGAAATAGAAAATCATAGAAACACAAAACATAGAATACCCACCGCAACTCACGCCCTGACCAAACCATAATAGAGACATAAAAAGGATCTCTAAGGTCAGGGCGGGACAGTTGTATCGTATTATATAGTATTACATTGTATTGTATCATATTGTGTCGTTTTACATCAAATTACATTGTATTACATCGTATTGTATCGTATTACATTGTATTGTATTACATCGTATTACATTGTATTGTATCATATTGTATCATATTGTATTGTATCGTTTTACATCATATTACATTGTATTACATCGTATTGTATTGTGTTGTATTACATCGTATTGTTTTGTATCGTATTTTATTGTATTGTATTGTATTATATTACATAGTATTGTATTGTATCGTATTATATTGTATTGTATCGTATTACATCATATTATATCGTATAATCTCCCAGAATAGCACTAAAAACAAACAAGCAACCCATAAAATGTTATGAACTTGAGTGAAGACCCAAAAGCGGTTTTAAACAGAAAACAGAGTTCTTTAATGAAAAAACAGGAATGGCATAAATCCTCTTCCAACGTTGTCAGCGGAACAAAAAGAACGTTAGTATAGTGCAGGTGGCACCTGCCAGGCAGACTCCGACAGGACAGGACAAGGTGGAAGCAAACGAGACGACAGCTTGCTTCTGGCATCAAAAACACAAACAAGAATCAGACACTGAAAGTAGCAGGAACAGAGAAAGAAATAGAGACCTAATCAGAGGGGGAAGAGAGAACAGGTGTGAAAGAGTGAATGAGCTAGTTAGAGGAGATGTAGAACAGCTGAAGAATGAGAGACAGAGAAGGTAACCTAAAAAGACCAGCAGAGAGAGAGAGTGAAGAGAAAGGACAGGAACAGACATAACAAGACATGACAGTACCCCCCACTCACCGAGCGCCTCCTGGCGCACTCGAGGAGGAAACCTGGCGGCAACGGAGGAAATCATCGATCAGCGAACGGTCCAGCACGTCCCGAGAGGGAACCCAACTCCTCTCCTCAGGACCGTACCCTCCCAATCCACTAGGTACTGATGACCACGGCCCGAGGGCGCATGTCCAAAATCTTACGAACCCTGTAGATGGGTGCGCCCTCGACAAGGATGGGGGGGAGGGACGAGCGGGGGCGCAAGAACGGGCTTAACACAGGAGACATGGAAGACCGGGTGAACGCGACGAAGATAGCGCGGGAGAAGAAGTCGCACTGCGACAGGATTAATGACCTGGGAAATACGGAACGGACCAATGAACCGCGGGGCCAACTTGCGAGAAGCTGTCTTAAGGGAAGGTTCTGAGTGGAGAGCCATACTCTCTGACCGCAACAATATCTAGGACTCTTGGTCCTACGCTTTATTAGCGGCCCTCACAGTCTGCGCCCTATTACGGCAAAGTGCCGACCTGACCCCTTCCAGGTGCGCTCGCAACGCTGGACAAAAGCCTGAGCGGAGGGGACGCAGGACTCGGCGAGCTGAGATGAGAACAGCGGAGGCTGGTACCCGAGGCTACACTGAAAAGGGGATAGACCGGTAGCAGACGGGAAGCGAGTTGTGGGCGTACTCTGCCCAAGGGAGCTGTTCTGACCAAGACGCAGGGTTACGAAAGAAAGACTGCGTAAATGCGACCAACAGTCTGATTGGCCCGTTCGGCTTGACCGTTAGACTGGGGATGAAAGCCGGACGAGAGACTGACGGAAGCCCCAATCAAACGGCAAAACTCCCTCAAAATTGAGACGTGAACTGCGGGCCTCTGTCGGAAACGACGTCAGACGGAAGGCCATGAATTCGGAAAACATTCTCGATAATGATCTGAGCCGTCTCCTTAGCAGAAGGGAGCTTATCGAGAGGAATGAAATGAGCCGCCTTAGAGAATCTATCGACAACCGTAAGAATAACTGTCTTCCCCGCTGATGAAGGCAGTCCGGTGATAAAATCTAAAGCGATGTGAGACCACGGTCGAGAGGGAATGGGAAGCGGTCTGAGACGGCCGGCAGGAGGAGAGTTCCCAGATTTAGTCTGCGCGCAGACCGAACAAGCGCGACAAATCGACGCGCGTCACGTTCCCGAGTGGGCCACCAGAAACGCTGGCGAATGGAAGCGAGCGTACCCCGAACGCCGGGGTGGCCGGCTAACTTGGCAGAGTGGGCCCACTGAAGAACGGCCGGACGGTAGGAACGGGAACGAACAGAAGGTTCCTAGGACAAGCTCGCGGCGACGGAGTGTGAGCGAGTGCTTGCTTTACCTGCCTCTCAATTCCCAGACAGTCAACCCGACAACACGCCCGTCAGGGAGAATCCCCTCGGGGTCGGTGGAGACCTCAGAAGAACTGAAGAGACGAGATAAAGCATCAGGCTTGGTGTTTTTTGAGCCCGGACGATAAGAAATAACAAACTCGAAACGAGCGAAAAACAGAGCCCAACGAGCCTGACGCGCATTAAGTCGTTTGGCTGAACGGATGTACTCAAGGTTCCTATGGTCAGTCCAAACGACAAAAGGAACGTCGCCCCCTCCAACCACTGTCGCCATTCGCCTAGGGCTAAGCGGATGGCGAGCAGTTCGCGATTACCAACATCATAGTTACGTTCTGACGGCGATAAGCGATGAGAAAAAACGCGCAAGGATGGACCTTGCCGTCAGAGAGAGAGCGCTGAGAAAGAATGGCTCCCACGCCCACCTCTGACGCGTCAACCTCAACAACAAACTGGCTAGAGATGTCAGGTGTAACAAGAATAGGAGCGGATGTAAAACGATTCTTAAGAAGATCAAAAGCTCCCTGGGCGGAAACGGACCACTTAAAGCACGTCTTAACAGAAGTAAGGGCTGTGAGGGGAGCTGCCACCTGACCGAAATTACGGATGAAACGACGATAGAAATTAGCGAAGCCCAGAAAGCGCTGCAGCTCGACGCGTGACTTAGGAACGGGCCAATCAATGACAGCCTGGACCTTAGCGGGATCCATCTTAATGCCCTCAGCGGAAATAACGGAACCGAGAAAAGGGACAGAGGCGGCATGAAAAATGCACTTCTCAGCCTTCACATAAAGACAGTTCTCCAAAAGGCGCTGGAGGACGCGTCGCACGTGCTGAACATGAATCGAGAGAGACGGAGAAAAAATCAGGATATCGTCCATGTAAACGAAAACAAAAATGTTCAGCATGTCTCTCAGGACGTCGTTAACTAGTGCCTGAAAGACAGCTGGAGCGTTAACGAGGCCGAAAGGAAGAACCCGGTATTCAAAGTGCCCTAACGGAGTGTTAAACGCCGTCTTCCACTCGTCCCCCTCCCTGATGCGCACGAGATGGTAGGCGTTACGAAGGTCCAATTTGGTGAAAAACCTGGCTCCCTGCAGGATCTCGAAGGCTGAAGACATAAGGGGAAGCGGATAACGATTCTTAACTGTTATGTCATTCAGCCTCGATAATCCACGCATGGGCGCAGGGACCCGTCCTTCTTCTGAACAAAAAAAAAAACCCCGCTCCGGCGGGAGAGGAGGAGGAGACAATGGTACCGGCGTTGAGCGAAACCGACAAATAATCCTCGAGAGCCTTACGTTCGGGAGCCGACAGAGAGTATAATCTACCCCGGGGGAGTAGTTCCCGGAAGGAGATCAATACTACAGTCATACGACCGGTGTGGAGGGAGAGAAGTGGCCTTGGAACGACTGAACACCGTGCGCAGATCGTGATACTCCTCCGGCACCCCTGTCAAATCGCCAGGCTCCTCCTGTGAAGTAGAGACAGAGGAAACAGGAGGGATAGCAGACATTAAACAGGTTACATGACAAGAAACATTCCAGGATAGGATAGTATTACTAGACCAATTAATAGAAGGGTTATGGCGCACTAGCCAGGGATGACCCAAAACAACGGGTGTAAAAGGTGAACGAAAAATTAAAAAAGAAATGGTTTCGCTATGATTACCAGAGACAGTGAGGGTTAAAGGCAGCGTCTCACGCTGAATCTTGGGGAGAGAACTACCATCTAAAGCGAACAAGGCCGTGGGCTCCCCTAACTGTCTGAGAGGAATGTCATGTTCCCGAGCCCAGGTCTCGTCCATAAAACAGCCCTCCGCCCCAGAGTCTATCAAGGCACTGCAGGAAGCAGATGAACCGGGCCAGCGGAGATGGACCGGAAAAGTAGTGCGTGATCCAGAAGGAGAGGCCTGAGTAGTTGCGCTCACCAGTAGCCCTCCTCTTACTGATGAGCTCTGGCTTTTACTGGACATGAGGTGACAAAATGACCAGCGGAGCCGCAGTAGAGACAGAGGCGATTGGTGATTCTCCGTTCCCTCTCCTTGGCCGAGATGCGGATACCCCCAGCTGCATAGGCTCAGCATCCGAGCCGGCGGAGGAGGGTGGCAGTGATGCGGCAGGTGGCAGTGATGTGGAGAGGGGAGCAGCGGAGAACGCGAGCTCCTTTCCACGAGCTCGGCGACGAAGATCAAACCGTCGCTCTATGCGAATAGCGAGAGCTATTAAGGAGTCCAGACTGGAAGGAACCTCCCGGGAGAGGATCTCGTCCTTAACCTCGACGAGGAGACCCTCCAGAAAACGAGCGAGCAAAGCCGGCTCGTTCCAGTCACTTGAGGCAGCGAGAGTGCGAAACTCAATAGAATAATCCGTTATGGATCGATTCCCCTGACATAGGGAAGACAGGGCCCTGGAAGCCTCCTCCCCAAAAACAGAACGGTCAAAAACCCGTATCATCTCCTCCTTAAAGTCTTGATACTGGTTAATGCACTCAGCCCTCGCCTCCCAGACTGCCGTGCCCCACTCACGCGCCCGTCCGGTAAGGAGAGAAATGACGTAGGCGATGCGGGCTGCGCTCCTGGAGTAAGTGTTGGGCTGGAGAGAGAACACCACATCACACTGAGTGAGGAATGAGCGGCACTCAGTGGGCTCCCAGAGTAACACGGCGGGTTGTTGATCCTGGGCTCCGGAGACTCGGAAACCCTGGAAGTGGGCGGTGGATCGAGGTGGAGTTGGTGAACCTGTCTTGTGAGGTCGGAGACTTGGACGGCCAGGGTCTCAACGGCATGTCGAGCAGCAGACAATTCCTCCTCGTGTCTGCCTAGCATCGCTCCCTGGATCTCGACGGCGGAGTGAAAAGGGTCCGGAGCCGCTGGGTCCATTCTTGGTCTGATTCTTCTGTTATGAACTTGAGTGAAGACCCAAAAGCGGTTTTAAACAGAAAACAGAGTTCTTTAATGAAAAAACAGGAATGGCATAAATCCTCTTCCAACGTTGTCAGCGGAACAAAAAGAACGTTAGTATAGTGCAGGTGGCACCTGCCAGGCAGACTCCGACAGGACAGGACAAGGTGGAAGCAAACGAGACGACAGCTTGCTTCTGGCATCAAAAAACACAAACAAGAATCAGACACTGAAAGTAGCAGGAACAGAGAAAGAAATAGAGACCTAATCAGAGGGGGAAGAGAGAACAGGTGTGAAAGAGTGAATGAGCTAGTTAGAGGAGATGTAGAACAGCTGAAGAATGAGAGACAGAGAAGGTAACCTAAAAAGACCAGCAGAGAGAGAGAGTGAAGAGAAAGGACAGGAACAGACATAACAAGACATGACATAAAAGTGCAAAAAATAGCCCATTTTAACATATGTAGGCGGAGAAACAAGGTTCAAGAAATAGACAACTTATTAACACCAGAAAACATTCATATTCGGCCGTCTCTGAAAAACACTTAGATAATTCCTTTAAAGAAATATATTTTATTTCACCTTTATTTAAAGGTTGAGAACAAGTTCTCATTTACAACTGCGACCTGTCATGATACCGTTGATGATACAGTAGTAGCTATACGTGGTTATAGAATATACAGGAAAGATAGAAATGCAAATGGAGGAAGTGTTGCCATGTATGTCCAGAGTCATTTTCCTGTTCGGCGTAATATGTAATATGGCTACAGGTTAATCTACCTAAACTAAAGCCTATTCTCAAAGTTGCTATAGAAACCACCAAGTGGTAAAAGTCAGTATTTGGACTGGCAATATGTGTGAAATGTTGGATAATGTAATGTGATATCAACAGAGAGGTATATTTTCTGGGTGACCTAAATATTGACTGGTTGTGATCAAAATTTAATAGCCATATCTAGAAAAAAAAACGAAGTTTCAAAGACTGGACCTAAAATTGTGTATAAACGATCATACAAGAGGTTTTGTAATGATTTCTATGTCGAATATGTGAAAAATATTTTGTAGGTCTAATGTGTGTAATGAGGAACATCCGGACGCTGCACTTGAAGCAGTTATGAAACTGCTTCTTCCGGTTACTGATAGGCCCATCAAGAAACAAACATTTAAAACTGCCAAATCCCCATGGGATCGGTGCTGATTTTAAAAACTGTATGGCTGAGAGGGATGAAGCAAAGAGAATAGTAAATAAGTCTGACAACACAGCAGACTGGCAAACACACAGTCAATTGAGAAATCACCTAACTAAACTAAACACAAATGAGAAATCACCTAACTAAACTAAACACAAATGAGAAGAAACTATACTATGGAACAGAGATAAATTATATGAAGAATGATAGTTAAAAGTTCTGGAGTACTTAAATTAAATTCTAGACAAGAAAGCAAACTCGGCTCGATCTTCCATCTAGGCAGATGGCTTGTTCATAACAAAACACTTTTTTGTTGGTAAGATTTACAAAACTTGCTGAACCTTCATATTCATGTATAATGGTCCCAATAATGAAAGACAAGCTCATTGAGTTCCACAAAGTGGGTGTGGAAGAGGTGAAGAATTCTTGCTGTCTCTAAAAAAATATGTTTTATTTTTCTAACCTTTATTTAACTAGTCAAGTCAGTTAAGAACAAATTCTTATTTACAATGACGGCCTAGGAACAGTAGCTTAACTGCCTTGTTAAATAAGGACAAACCACCTGATACCGACAACATGGATAGTAAATTGCTACGGTTGGTAGCGTAATACATTGTGACTCCTGTTTGCAACATCTTCAATTTAAGCCTAGAAGATGGTGTGTGCACTCAGAGGGAGGCAGAGATCATTCTGCTGACCCTAGAATAGCAGAGCACCCTTTTAATGGTTCAAACAGCCAACCAATCAGCTTGCTGCAAATGCTTTCAGCTTGCTTATAGGGGAGGGTTTCTCAACATGCTCGGCACTGACACAAATGACTGATTATTGGCTGAAAGAATTTGATAGTAAGACGATTGTGGAAGCTGTTTTGCCTTATTATGGATTGAGAGATACCTAAAAAGCTGAGGGTTTTTGTTAATGGAAGCCTCTCTAATGCAAATTCAGTTGAGTGTGGTGTACCCCAGGGCAACCAGCTAGGGCCATTATTGTTTTACTGTTTTTACAAATGACCTTCCACTGACATTAAATAAAGAGGAAAGGGGGGATACCTAGTCAGTTGTACAACGTAATGTCTTCAACTGAAATGTGTTTTCTGCATTTACCCCAAACTCCTCCGAATCAGAAAGGTGAATAAAGATTGTGTGTCTATGAACGCTGACGACTCAACATTAAACACGTCCACTGCAACAGTAAAATAAATAACTGAGACACTTAACATAGAGCTCCATTCAGTTTTAGAATGGGTAATTAGCAATAGTGCTAATTATTTCAAAAACTAAAATAAAAGTTTTGGGACAAATCACTCGCTGAATGCTAAACCTCGTTTAGATCTATTATTGAGAAATGTGGCTATTGAGCAAGTTGAGGAGACTAAACTGCTGGGTGTAACCCTAGATAGCAAGTTTTCATAACATATAGGCTCTATGGTTTCTAAAATGGGATGAGGTCTGTCCGTGATGGGGCGTTGCTCTGCCTTCTTGACGTCTCAGTTGACCAGACAGGACCTTCAGGCCGTAGTTTTGTTGCACCTGGACTACTGCCCAACTGTGTGGTCATGTGTGGAAAAGAAGGATATAGGTAAATTGCAATCGGTCCAGAAACAAAGCAGAACGTATCACACTTAGATGTACTGTACATGGAGGGAAAGTGTCCGTAAAAATGCATGTCAGTCTCTCCTGGCTCAAAGTTGAGTGATTGACTGCATCACTATTGGTCTTTGTGCGAGGTATTGATGTGTTGAAAGTACCGAACTGTCTGTTCAAGCAGTTGGCACACAGTTCACACGCTCATCGGTACCACACAAGACATGCAACCAGCCGTCTCTTCACAGTCCCCAGGTTCAGAACAGAGGCTGGGAAACGCACAGTGTTAAATAGAGCCACGACTACATGGTAACCCAGGTAACTCAAACAAGCAATAATACCAGATTAAAAGAACACTTTACCGCACAAAGGGGACTGTGAAGAGCCATTTTATATACCTTGTATTGTAATGTGCACTGTATTATGTATTAGACCTAGATATCGTGTGTATGTGCTGATATGTAGGCTATGTGTGACATTTTAAATGTATGTATTTCAGTCCTTGACTAATAATATTCTGTGTTATGTATTATGTCATGTTTCATGTGGACCCCAGGAAGAGTAGCTGATGCCTTTGCAGCAGGATCCTAATAAATACCAAATCACCAACCATACACCCTAAAAATGAATAAATAGCAGAGCTCTCCCTCTGTGCCCCACCCCATACACCCTAAAAATGAATAAATAGCGGAGCTCTCCCTCTGTGCCCCACCCCATACATCCTGAAAATGAGGAACGATCTCCCTCTGTGCCTCAGCTCCTTAGTTAGCAGCTTCACTAGACCTTCCAGTGTACCCGGGAGGTCCTTCCCGTCGTCTACACTGAGACCATAGTGTTTAGTAAGGTTCCCTCCCTAACCCATCTCACCCACCCTAACCTACCTAACCTGTCTAACCCATCTCACCAATCCTAACCTACCTAACCTATCTCACCCATCCTAACCTATCTAACCCATCTCACCCATCCTAACCTATCTAACCCATCTCACCCACCCTAACCTAACTAACCCATCTCACCCATCCTAACTTATCTAACCCATCTCACCCACCCTAACCTAACTAACCCATCTCACCCACCCTAACCTAACTAACCCATCTCACCCACCCTAACCTAACTAACCCATCTCACCCACCCTAGCCTAACTAACCCATCTCACCCACCCTAACTTAACTAACCCATCTCACCCACCCTAACTTAACTAACCCATCTCACCCACCCTAACCTATCTAACCCATCTCACCCACCCTAACCGAACTAACCCATCTCACCCATCCTAACCTAACTAACCCATCTCATCCACCCTAACCTATCTAACCCATCTCACCCACCCTAACCTAACTAACCCATCTCACCCACCCACCCTAACCTAACTAACCCATCTCACCCACCCTAACCCATCTCACCCACCCTAACCTAACTAACCCATCTCACCCACCCTAACCTAACTAACCCATCTGCACGGATACTTTGATTTCCCTTTCATTTTGTCCTTTTATGTTCTTTCATATTTAATTCTTAGAAATGTTTGTGTATGTTAGGGTAGCTCCACAATTTTAAACATTGGTTTGGACAGTCTCACGTATTTACATTTGAGTCATTTTGCAGACACTCTTATCCAGTGAATATGTACTGTATCTCTACTGAACAAAAATGTAAACGCAACATGCAACAATTTTAAAGATTTTACAGAGTTACAGTTTATATAAGGAAATCAGTCATTTTAAATAAATAAATTAGGCCATAATCTATGGATTTCACGACTGGGAATACAGATACACATATTTTGGTCAGAGAGACCTTAAAAAAAAAAAAGGTAGGGGTGTGGATCAGAAAACCAGTCAGCATCTGGTGACCATTTTCCTCATGCAGCGCGACACATTTCCTTCGCATAGAGTTGATCAGGCTGTTGATCAGGCCTGTTGTGGCCTGTAGAATTTTGTCCCACTCCTCTTCATTGGCTGTGCGAAGTTGCTAGATATTGGCGAGAACTGGAACACACTGTCATACACGTTGATCCAGAGCATCCCAAACATGCTCAGTGGGTGACATGTCTGGTCAGTATGCAGGCCATGGAAGAACTGAGACATTTTCAGCTTCCAGGAATTGCCATGCATTATCACGCTGAAACATGAGGGGATGGCGGTGGATGAATGGCATGTCAATGGGCCTCAGGATCTCGCCACGTTATCCCTGTGCATTCAAATTGCCATCGATAAAATGCAATTGTGTTAATTGTCCGTAGCTTATGCCTGCCCATACCATAACCCCACTGCCACCATGGGGCACTCTGTTCACAGCGGTGACATCAGCAAACCGCTCGCCCACACAATGTCATACACGTGTTCTGCGGTTGTGACGCCAAGTTGGACGTACTGCCAAATTCTCTAAAACGACATTGGAGGCAGCTTATGGTAGAGAGATTAACATTAAATTATCTGTCAAAAGCTCTGGTGGACATTCCTGTAGTCAGCATGCCAATTCCACACTCCCTCAAAACTTGAGTTATCTGTGGCATTGTGTTGGGTGACATTTTTAGAGTGGCCCTTTTTATTGTGCCCAGCACAAGGTGCACTTGTGTAATGATCATGCTATTTAATCATGTTATTGATATGACACACCTGTCAGGTGAATGGATTATTTTGTCAAAGGAGAAATGCTCCCTAACAGGAATGTAAATACATTGGTGCACAACAATTTTTGAGAAATAAGCTTTTTTGTGTGTATTGGAAAAATTCTGGGATCTTTTATTTCAGCTCATGAAACATAAGACCAACACTTTACATGTTGAGTTTATATTTATGTTCAGCATATATCAATATATATGGTTCTGGGTTACGAAGGACATGGAAACCTATCAAACACTAGCCCTAAATCGCTATCCCGTCCCAGAAGCCTGACTTCTAACCTTTAACCCCTATGTCAGCTCTACAACCTTCTGTGCTGAATTGCTGGATGCCAAGTAGATTTCAAACCAACATTGACTGCTCTGTCTGCAAATCATTGGAGGTAGAGACCAGAGCCATTTATAGACATCCTGTTTATTTGTACGGCTCTGGTATGGGAAAGTACTCATACTGTATGTGTACGGCTCTGGTAGGGAAAAGTACTCATACTGTATGTGTACGGCTCTGGAATGGGAAAGTACTCATACTGTATGTGTACGGCTCTGGTAGGGGAAAGTACTCATACTGTACAGTATGTGTACGGCTCTGGTAGGGGAAAGTACTCATACTGTACAGTATGTGTACGACTCTGGTATGGGAAAGTACTCATACTGTACAGTATGTGTACGACTCTGGTATGGGAAAGTACTCATACAGTATGTGTACGGCTCTGGTAGGGAAAAGTACTCATACTGTATGTGTACGGCTCTGGAATGGGAAAGTACTCATACTGTATGTGTACGGCTCTGGTAGGGGAAAGTACTCATACTGTATGTGTACGGCTCTGGTATGGGAAAGTACTCATACTGTATGTGTATGGCTCTGGTATGGGAAAGTACTCATACTGTACAGTATGTGTACGGCTCTGGAATGGGAAAGTACTCATACTGTACGTGTACGGCTCTGGTATGGGAAAGTACTCATACTGTACAGTATGTGTACGGCTCTGGTAGGGGAAAGTACTCATACTGTATGTGTACGGCTCTGGTAGGGGAAAGTACTCATACTGTATGTGTACGGCTCTGGTAGGGGAACGTACTCATACTGTATGTGTACGGCTCTGGTATTGGAAAGTACTCATACTGTATGTGTACGGCTCTGGTAGGGGAAAGTACTCATACTGTATGTGTATGGCTCTGGTATGGGAAAGTACTCATACTGTACAGTATGTGTACGGCTCTGGAATGGGAAAGTACTCATACTGTACGTGTACGGCTCTGGTATGGGAAAGTACTCATACTGTACAGTATGTGTACGGCTCTGGTAGGGGAAAGTACTCATACTGTATGTGTACGGCTCTGGTAGGGGAAAGTACTCATACTGTATGTGTACGGCTCTGGTAGGGGAACGTACTCATACTGTATGTGTACGGCTCTGGTATTGGAAAGTACTCATACTGTATGTGTACGGCTCTGGTAGGGGAAAGTACTCATACTGTATGTGTACGGCTCTGGTATGGGAAAGTACTCATACTGTATGTGTACGGCTCTGGTATGTGAAAGTACTCATACTGTATGTGTATGGCTCTGGTATGGGAAAGTACTCATACTGTATGTGTATGGCTCTTGTATGGGAAAGTATGTGCCTACCACTCATTGTGCTTGTTTGAAGTGAACTACAGGGTTGTTTAGAAACACAAGCCTGTGTGATGTCTCTATCAGGGCTGGGGTCAATTCCATTTCAATTCAGTCAATTCTGGGAGTAGCCTGAAATTCCAATCCAATTTTCCTCACTGCTTTTCAACTAATTTCAATGAACTACATTGAAAATTACAAGAATAAGATACCATTTGAAATGGAATTGACCTTAACCCTGATGTCTTATCGGTGTTTCAGAGCCTTTCATCAACTGAAATGTACATTTTCCTCATTGTTTTTCAGTTAATTGGAAATGTCAGTTTAACTTCATGTGTTGAATATATTGAAATGGAATTGAATATTGGAAGTGTTTTATTGGTGTTTCAGAGCCTTCCATCAACTCGTCGGACCACATCATGCTGCCCACTGATCACCACAGCCTGCCCATCACTTTGCAGTGCAACCTAACATTATTCCACAGTGCCCACAAGGAGAGCTTCTGGATGAAGAATGGGGAGGAGATCCAAGAGACCCGCGGAGAGAGAGCCAACACTGAGTACTAGTATGTCCCCATCTATAAGAGTTTAACAACTGTCATGGTAGGGAGAGTTTAGAGTTTATTATCTGTCCTCCTATTTCCTTATTTTTTTCCTTATATGTAAAAAAGCCCTTATTGGTTAATAAAGTAGATCGGTTGGGCCCTCTTGTCTCTTCCTCAACTCTTTTTTTGAATTGACATCCTAGCGAATATTTTTGATGACTGATTGGGGGCTTGGAACTCTCCTATTTAGTTGTTTTTTTGAGGATCCCTGGCTGTCACGCTGGAGACCGGGGTTCATTTCCCCCGACGGTGGATGTTTAAACCTATAAGTGTTGACTAACTTTGAAAAGATCCTCTCTGCCGTGTTAGAATTCTGGGGTTTCTTGATTGTTCCTGATTATTAGAGATGTTGAAGATGGGTTGGTCTAGGTCCTACAGTATTTGCCCTGCTTGCCCCCGTATGGGTAACAGTCCTGTAACCTAACCTAAGTGCACATTTCTGAAGAAACGACAGATTATTGGGACGCAGGCAATGCCTCTGACATCAGAGTGCCTTACAGAGTTAGAACTAAACAAGGATTGATTGACTTGTGGTGTTTGTTTTGTGTAAATCCAGCCTGAAGAAGCCCCGAGGAGAGGATTCAGGGGAGTACATGTGTGTCTACACCTTCGATCAGGCCCCGTCTGCTAACGCCACCATCGAGATTAAAGGTACGACCTCTCCCTAACCCTCCGTTAACATAACATAATGTTGTATGAGGTTAGCCACACCATCGAGATTAAAGGTACGACCTATCCCTAACCCTCCGTTAACATAACATAGTGTTGTATGAGGTTAGCCACACCATCGAGATTAAAGGTACGACCTCTCCCTAACCCTCCGTTAACATAACATAGTGTTGTATGAGGTTAGCCACACCATCGAGATTAAAGGTACGACCTCTCCCTAACCCTCCGTTAACATAACATAATGTTGTATGAGGTTAGCCACACCATCGAGATTAAAGGTACGACCTATCCCTAACCCTCCGTTAACATAACATAGTGTTGTATGAGGTTAGCCACACCATCGAGATTAAAGGTACGACCTATCCCTAACCCTCCGTTAACATAACATAGTGTTGTATGAGGTTAGCCACACCATCCCTAACCCTCCGTTAACATAACATAGTGTTGTATGAGGTTAAACCATCGGATTAAAGGTACGACCTATCCCTAACCCTCCGTTAACATAACATAGTGTTGTATGAGGTTAGCCACACCATCGAGATTAAAGGTACGACCTATCCCTAACCCTCCGTTAGCATAACATAGTGTTGTATGAGGTTAGCCACACCATCGAGATTAAAGGTACGACCTATCCCTAACCCTCCGTTAACATAACATAGTGTTGTATGAGGTTAGCCACACCATCGAGATTAAAGGTACGACCTATCCCTAACCCTCCGTTAACATAACATAGTGTTGTATGAGGTTAGCCACACCATCGAGATTAAAGGTACGACCTATCCTAACCCTCCGTTAACATAACATAGTGTTGTATGAGGTTAGCCACACCATCGAGATTAAAGGTACGACCTATCCCTAACCCTCCGTTAGCATAACATAGTGTTGTATGAGGTTAGCCACACCATCGAGATTAAAGGTACAGTACTACTCCCACCCACCAGTGTTGAATAGTAATTCAGATGAGTCATTCACATGAATCATTCATGAGTCATTCACATTCACATGAATCATTGACATGAATCATTCCAAGCGCAATGATGACCTAATAGGCTGCCCAATTTAGCACTGTCATATAGTCCCTGAAATACTGCCTTTCGTAGGGCCTCCCTGCCTACATCAGACCTGGGTTCATATACTATTTCAGGTATTTCAATTACTTTTTAATATATTTCCAAAACAAGTATTCAGATTGTATTAGGTACACCTCTTTCACAAAAATGGATCGCTTCTGCAAACAGTGATATATAAAGCAGGCAGACAGGCATCGAGGCATTCAGTTACTGTTTGATTAAACATTAGAATGCGCAAAGCTAGTGACCTAAGCAACTCTGAGCATACTCAACTCTCGTACAGACTCGGGAGAGTCCAAACCCTCCCCTAACCCGGACAACCCAGCGTTGTCCGGGTTAGGGGAGGGTTTGGCCGGCAGGGATGTCCTTGTCCCATCGGGCACTAGTGACTCCTGTGTTGGGCCGGGCGCATTGCACGCTGACACGGTCGCCAGGTGTACGGTGTTTTCTCCGACACATTGGTACGGCTTAAGTGGGCATTGTGTCAAGAAGCAGTGCGGCTTGGCAGGGTTGTGTTTCGGAGTACGCACGGCTCTCGACCTACGCCTCTCCAGAGTCCGTACGAGAGTTGCAGCGATGAGACAAAACTGTAACTACCAACAGGATACCACAAAATTGGGGAGAAAAAGAGGTTAAGAAATAGAGAGAGAGAGAGAGAGAGAATGGTGCAAGAAACTTTAAACATCCAGTCAGCGGCAGTCCTGTGTTAGTCCTGTGGTAGTCCTGTGGTAGTCCTGTGGCAGTCCTGTGTTAGTCCTGTGTTAGTCCTGTGGCAGTCCTGTGGCAGTCCTGTGTTAGTCCTGTGGCAGTCCTGTGGCAGTCCTGTGTTAGTCCTGCAGCAGACCTGCGGCAGTCCTGTGTTAGTCCTGTGGCAGTCCTGTGGCAGTCCTGTGTTAGTAATGTGGCAGTCCTGTGTTAGTTCTGTGGTAGTCCTGTGGCAGTCCTGTGGCAGTCCTGTGTTAGTAATGTGGCAGTCCTGTGGCAGTCCTGTGGCAGTCCTGTGGCAGTCCTGTGGCAGTCCTGTGTTAGTCCTGTGGCAGTCCTGTGTTAGTCCTGTGGCAGTCCTGTGGCAGTCCTGTGTTAGTCCTGTGTTAGTCCTGTGGCAGTCCTGTGTTAGTCCTGTGGCAGTCCTGTGGCAGTCCTGTGTTAGTCCTGTGGCAGTCCTGTGGCAGTCCTGCGGCAGTCCTGTGGCAGTCCTGTGGGCGAAAACAGATAGTTGATGAGAGAAGTCGAAGGGAACTGCAAGCTAACAGGTGGGCCACAAATGGACAACATTTCGGAACTCGTCGATCCTTGTCACCGATGGGCTATTGCAGCAGACGACCTCACCGGGTTCCGCTCCTATCAGCTAAAAACAAGAAGAAGAAGGGGCTCCAGTGGGCACGACATCACCGGGTTCCGCTCCTATCAGCTAAAAACAAGAAGAAGAAGTGGTGCCAGTGGGCACGACATCACCGGGTTCCACTCCTATCAGCTAAAAACAAGAAGAAGCTGCTCCAGTGGGCACGACATCACCGGGTTCCGCTCCTATCAGCTAAAAACAAGAAGAAGAAGCTGCTCCAGTGGGCACGACATCACCGGGTTCCGCTCCTATCAGCTAAAAACAAGAAGAAGAAGTGGTGCCAGTGGGCACGACATCACCGGGTTCCGCTCCTATCAGCTAAAAACAAGAAGAAGCTGCTCCAGTGGGCATGACATCACCGGGTTCTGCTCCTATCAGCTAAAAACAAGAAGAAGAAGCTGCTCCAGTGGGCACGACATCACCGGGTTCCGCTCCTTTCAGCTAAAAACAAGAAGAAGTGGTGCCAGTGGGCACGACATCACCGGGTTCCGCTCCTATCAGCTAAAAACAAGAAGAAGTGGTGCCAGTGGGCACGACATCACCGGGTTCTGCTCCTTTCAGCTAAAAACAAGAAGAAGTGGTGCCAGTGGGCACGACATCACCGGGTTCCGCTCCTATCAGCTAAAAACAAGCAGAAGAAGTGGTGCCAGTGGGCACGACATCACCGGGTTCCGCTCCTATCAGCTAAAAACAAGAAGAAGAAGTGGTTCCAGTGGGCACGACATCACCGGGTTCCGCTCCTATCAGCTAAAAACAAGAAGAAGAAGTGGTGCCAGTGGGCACGACATCACCGGGTTCCGCTCCTATCAGCTAAAAACAAGAAGAAGAAGCTGCTCCAGTGGGCACGACATCACCGGGTTCCGCTCCTATCAGCTAAAAACAAGAAGAAGAAGCTGCTCCAGTGGGCACGACATCACCGGGTTCCGCTCCTATCAGCTAAAAACAAGAAGAAGAAGGGGCTCCAGTGGGCACGACATCACCAACACTGGACAATGGAGGAGGGGGAAAACGTTGCCTGGTCCAACGAATGCTGATACATCACGCTGATGGCAGAGTCCGGATTTAGCGTAAAACGTGCTTCCTGCTTTTGCCAGCCAATCATCTGTGGACTGAACTGACATGGTTTGTAAATAATAATGCAAATAATAATAGTCCTTCCACAGTGACCTTTCAGTGACCTTTCAGTGACTGGATTCTGAATTCTTATTCCTTACACTCATTGCTGCTCCTTTATTCGCACACATGCATGCATACACACACACACACACACACACACACACACACACACACACACACACACACACACACACACACACACACACACACACACACACACACACACACACACGCACCGTAAACACACACACACACACACACACACACACACACACACACACACACACACACACACACACACACACACACACACACACACACACCAAAACACACACACACACACACACACACACACACACACACACACCGTAAACACACACACACACGCACACACACACACCGTAAACACACACAACGTAAACACATACACCGTAAACACACACCCCCGTAAACACACACACACACATCGTAAACACACACACCGTACACACACAAACACACACAGCAGTGAATGGATTGCCATGGGGCTAGTACTGATCGTTCCCAATAGACAGCAAGAAATACCTTAATTTAGGATTAGAGCGAATGCAGAGTGTTTATGAATCAAGATGCCGTAACAACAGAACAACAGCTGTCAAATGAATAACACAGGTTATTCGAAGGTTGAACATTACCCACGAGGCAATGTACAGCTGGAGATGCTGTTGTAATTGAATCTCAGAGTACAATTGTAATTGATGATTTTAATATTTACTAGAGCATACTTATTCTAATAGAGAACTCTATTACATTGGGATTGGAACTGCAGTTTAAATTCTGTAATTGACTGATTTGTAATGGAAAGGAACCCTACCCTGATGTTAGTCCACCAATGGGGTTCTATTATGAGATAACACTATTAGTAAAACTATCATTACTTTCATTGGTTGCATCCTAAGTGGTGCCCTGAAATGGTGCCCTATTCCCTTTATAGTGCACTTCTTTTGGCCATATCCTATAGGGTTCTATGTAGTGGGAAGTAATATTTGATACACTATATTATATAAACATCACGAGAGAGAGAGAGAGAGAGAGAGAGAGAGAGAGAGAGAGAGAGAGAGAGAGAGAGAGAGAGAGAGGTTTCTCACCACAGCAAGTCAGGGACATAAGAGAAATAATCATTCATCTAAGACCATTTTTTATGCACCTGAGTTGTTTGGACTCAGGATCTGAATTGTTGACCAATAGTATTAATGTAAAGGTAACCTCCAATCAGATATCACACGTACATGATGTAACCTCTACTTATCAGAGTTAAAACAATGAGGTTGGTATGACAACACAGAGAATGCTGAATTCTTAAGACAACACAGAGAATGCTGAATTCTTAAGACAGCACAGAGAATGCTTAATTCTTAAGACAACACAGAGGAAATTATTGCATCTAGTTGATAAGAAGAGTCACTTCGGGCGCTGGGCTGCCCTACATCTATAGGTCTATACACAGTACAGGAAATGGGCTGGGCTGCCCTACATCTATAGGTTTATACACAGTATAGGAAATGGGCTGGGCTGCCCTACATCTATAGCTCTATACACAGTACAGGAAATGGGCTGCCCTACATCTATAGGTCTATACACCGTACAGGAAATGAGCTGGGTCGCCCTCCATCTATAGGTCTATACACAGTACAGGAAATGGGCTGCCCTACATCTATAGGTCTATACACCGTACAGGAAATGGGCTGGGCTGCCCTACATCTATAGGTCTATACACAGTACAGGAAATGGGCTGGGCTGCCCTACATCTATAGGTCTATACACAGTACAGGAAATGAGCTGGGTCGCCCTACATCTATAGGTCTATACACAGTACAGGAAATGGTCTGCCCTACATCTATAGGTATTTACACAGTACAGGAAATGGGCTGCCCTACATCTATAGGTATTTACACAGTACAGGAAATGGGCTGCCCTACATATTTAGGTCTATACACAGTACAGGAAATGGGCTGGGCTGCCCTACATCTATAGGTCTATACACAGTACAGGAAATGAGCTGCCCTACATCTATAAGTCTTTACACAGTACAGGAAATGGGCTGGGTCGCCCTACATCTATAGGTCTATACACAGTACAGGAAATGGGCTGCCCTACATCTATAGGTCTTTACACAGTACAGGAAATGGGCTGGGTCGCCCTACATCTATAGGTCTTTACACAGTACAGGAAATGGGCTGGGCTGCCCTACATCTATAGGTCTATACACAGTACAGGAAATGGGCTGGGCTGCCTTACATCTATAGGTCTTTACACAGTACAGGAAATGGGCTGGGCTGCCCTACATCTATAGGTCTATACACAGTACAGGAAATGGGCTGCCCTACATCTATAGGTCTTTACACAGTACAGGAAATGAGCTGGGCTGCCCTACATCTATAGGTCTTTACACAGTACAGGAAATGGGCTGGTATTTGGAACAGAATCCCTGAGACTTGATTATGTGATAACACGGTATTATTACTGAAACTTATTATTATTTATTTTTATTTTTCACCTTTATTTAACCAGGTAGGCTAGTTGAGAACACCATTATTTAACCAGG
>NW_027009655.1:23364-42430 GCF_036934945.1 Oncorhynchus masou masou
CTGATTGAGTCTACCTTAGCCTTATGATTTAACATTTTACTTCTCTTTATTCTGATTCTGATTGAGTCTACCTTAGCCTTATGATTTAACATTTTACTTCTCTTTTTCTGATTCTGATTGAGTCTACCTTAGCCTTATGATTTAACATTTTACTTCTCTTTTTCTGATTCTGATTGAGTCTACCTTAGCCTTATGATTTAACATTTTACTTCTCTTTTTTCTGATTCTGATTGAGTCTACCTTAGCCTTATGATTTAACATTTTACTTCTCTTTTTCTGATTCTGATTGAGTCTACCTTAGCCTTATGATTTAACATTTTACTTCTCTTTTTTCCCTCCCAACTGATTCCTTTCATTTATCCTTTCTCATTCTCTCACCTTTTCATCCATCCTACACACTTACCCCTTTATATCTACCCTCCCCGGCTCACTTGGATGGTTACACACTATTCTCCTTTGGGATGGCAACACTACTCTCTACACTCATCCTCTCCTGTGGATGACAACACTACTCTCTACTCTCCTCCTCTCCTGTGGATGGCAACACTCCTACTCCACTACTCCACCTCCATAGCTGGCTTTGTGAAGTCTCCCTGTCTGAGACCAAACTAACAGGCGACACCTTTGAGTTGTACTGTGACGTGGTCGGTAACCCGACCCCAGAGGTTCAGTGGTGGTACTCTGAGATCAACCGGGCCGACTCCTTCCGCCAGCTCTGGGACCGGCGCCCGTAAAAGTCGCGTGTCCATCAACACGGCGTACGGCACCAACGGCGTGAGCGTTCTGGGCGTCACGCTTCTTGGTCTGGAGGATTTTGGGACATACGAATGTCGGGCCAGTAATGATCCAAGGCGTAACGATCTACACCAAAACTCTGCCTGGATCAGAGCACAAGCTACCATTACTATGCTGCAGAGTGAGTGGTCAGAGACAGTAGAGTAACCCCATCACCCCTCAGGGTTAGCGGCTTCATTAGTAGCCAGTCCCAATTCACTCCCTACCCCTTCCCCATATCAATCAATCAAATGTATTTATAAAGCCCTTTTTACATCCAGCCTAAAACCATAGATAACCAGCATGGTCAAATAATAATAATCACAGTGGTTGTAGAGGGTGCAACAGGTCAGCACCTCAGGAGTAAATGTCAGTTGGCTTTTCATAACCGAGCATTCAGAGTTAGAGATAACTGTTGCGGTAGAGAGAGAGAGAGTCGAAACAGCCGGTCCGGGATAAGGTAGCACGTATGGTGAACAGGTCAGGGTTCCATAGCCACAGGCAGAACAGTTGAAACTGGAGCAGCAGCACGACCAGGTGGACTGGGGACAGCAAGGAGTCATCAGGCCAGGTAGTCCTAAGGCATGGTTCTTAGGCTCAGGTCCTCTGGGAGGGAAGGGAAAGAGAGAGAGAGAATTAGAGGGAGCACACTTTAATTCACACAGGACACCGAATAAGACAGGAGAATAACTCCAGATATAACAGACTGATCCTAGCCCCCCGACACAAACTATTGCAACATAGATACTGGAGGCTGAGACAGGAGTGACCCTTTGATGTTTTGTACCTCTGTGAGGTGTAAGCAACATGGTTGATTCTACACGACTATTCCAGTCCTCATGGGGTTAGCAACTCAACTAGCTCTACCTGTGTACTCCCAAAAGCCTTCAAAAACTTCCAGGTCATCCACCAGTTCCCTTGTAGAAGCCATCACTGTATTATATCATGTTATATCGTATTACATCGTATTATATTGTATTACATCGTATTATATCGTATCGTATTGTATCAAATTGTATTGTATCATATTGTATTGTATCATATTTATTATATCGTATCGTATTGTATCATATTGTATTGTATTGTATTGTATCAAATCGTATTACATTGTATCGTATTGTATCATGTTGTATCATATCGTATTACATTGTATTATATTGTATTACACCGTATTGTATTGTATCGTATTGTATTGTATCGTATTGTATCATATTGTATTGTATCATATTTATTATATCGTATCGTATTGTATCATATTGTATTGTATTGTATTGTATCAAATCGTATTACATTGTATCATATCGTATTACATCTTATTGTATCATATCAGTATTACATCATATTGTATTACATCGTATTGTATCGTATTGTATTGTATCGTATTGTATCATATTGCATTACATTGTATTGTATCGTATTGTATCATATTGTATCATATTGTATTACATCGTATTGTATCATATTACATTGTATTGTATTACATCGTATTGTATCATATCGTGTACATTGTATTGTATTACATGCGTATTTGTATTGTTGTCCGCGGCTGTCGTAAGGAGAGGACCAAAAGGTGCAGCGTGGTAAGCATACATTTTATTTATTGAATCAAAATGACGCTAAACAAAATAATAAACACAACAAAAACAAACGTGAAGCTCAAAGACAAAGTGCCCTAAACAAAGTCAATCTCACAAACACAGGTGGAAAAAGAGGTACCTAAGTATGGTTCCCATCAGAGACGATAGACGCTGTCCCTGATTGAGAACCATACCAACCAAAACATAGAAATAGAAAATCATAGAAACACAAAACATAGAATACACACCCCAACTCACTTTAGCCAAACCATAATAGAGACATAAGATCTCTAAGGTCAGGGGTGGGACAGTTGTATCGTATTATATAGTATTACATTTATGTTGTGTCATATTGTGTCGTTTTACATCAAATTGCATTTGTATTGCATTGTATTGTATAGTATTTACATTTACTTGTTTAGCATTACAGCCGTATTACATTGTATTGTATCATATTGTATTATGTAATTTTACATCATATTACATTGTATTACATCGTATTGTATTGTGTTGTATTACATCGTATTGTTTTATATCTATTGTATTATATTACATAGTATTGTATTGTATCGTATTATATTGTATTGTATCATGTCATCACTTATTATATCGTATAATCTCCCAGAATAGCACTAATAATGACAACCCATAAGTGCCAAATAACCATTTATGTGGCGGAGAAACAAGGTTTAGGAATAGACAACTGTTATCTGAAAGCTTGTTCATATTGACCGTCTCTGAAAAACACTTGAATAATTCTTTAAAAATATATTTTATTCCACCTTTATTTAAAGGTTGAGAACAGTTCTCATTTACAACTGCGACCTGTCATGATACCGTTGATGATACAGTAGTAGACTATACGTGGTTATAGAATATACAGGAAAGATAGAAATGCAAATGGAGGAAGTGTTGCCATGTATGTCCAGAGTCATTTTTCTGTTTGGCGAATATGTAATATGGCTACAGGTTAATCTACCTAAACTAAAGCCTATTCTCAAAGTTGCTATAGAAACCACCAAGTGGTAAAAGTCAGTATTTGGACTGGCAATATGTGTGAAATGTTGATAATGTAATGTGATATCAACAGAGAGGTATATTTTTCTGGGTGACCTAAATATTGACTGGTTGTGATCAAAATTCTAATAGCCATATCTAGAAAAAACGAAGTTTCAAAGACTGGACCTAAAATTGTGTATAAACGATCATACAAGAGGTTTTGTAATGATTTCTATGTCGAATATGTGAAAAATATTTTGTAGGTCTAATGTGTGTAATGAGGAACTATCAGATACGCTGCACTTGAAGCAGTTATGAAACTGCTTCTTCCGGTTACTGATAGGCCCATCAAGAAACAAACATTTAAAACTGCCAAATCCCATGGGATCGGTGCTGATTTTAAAACTGTATGGCTGAGAGGGATGAAGCAAAGAGAATAGTAAATAAGTCGGACAACACAGCAGACTGGCAAACACAGTCAATTGAGAAATCACCTAACTAAACTAACACAAATGAGAAATCACCTAACTAAACTAAACACAAATGAGAAGAAACTATACTATGGAACAGAGATAAATTATATGAAGAATGATAGTTAAAAGTTCTGGAGTACTTAAAATTCAAGTTCTAGACAAGAGCAAACTGTTTCGATCTTCCATCTAGGCAGATGGCTTGTTCATAACAAAACACTTTTTTGTTGGTAAGATTTACAAAACTTGCTGAACCTTCATATTCATGTATAATGGACCCAATAATGAAAGACAAGCTCATTGAGTTCCACAAAGTGGGTGTGGAAGTGAAGGTGAAGAATTCTTGCTGTCTCTAAAAATATCTATTTTATTTTTCTAACCTTTATTTAACTAGGGCAAGTCAATTAAAGAACAAATTCCATTTACAATGACGGCCTAGGAACAATGGCTTAACTGCCTTGTTAAATAAGGACAAACCACCTGATACCGACAACATGGATAGTAAATTGCTACGGTTGGTAGCGTAATACATTGTGACTCCCTGTTTGCAACATCTTCAATTTAAGCCTAGAAGATGGTGTGTGCACTCAGAGGGAGGCAGAGATCATTCCTGCTGACCCTAGAATAGCAGAGCAATCTCTTTTAATGGTTCAAACAGCCAACCAATCAGCTTGCTGCAAATGCTTTCAGCTTGTTATAGGGGAGGGTTTCTCAACATATCGGCACTGACACAAATGACTGATTATTGGCTGAAAGAATTTGATAGTAAGATGATTGTGGAAGCTGTTTTGCCTTATTATGGATTGAGAGATACCTAAAAAAACTGAGGGTTTTTGCTAATGAAGCCTCTCTAATGCAAATCCAGTTGAGTGTGGTATGCCCCAGGACAACCGGCTAGGGCCATTATTGTTTTACTGTGTTTACAAATGACCTTCCACTGACCTTGAATAAAGAGGGAAAGGGGATACCTAGTCAGTTGTACAACTTAATGTCTTCAACTGAAATGTGTTTCTGCATTTACCCCAAACTCCTCCGAATCAGAAAGGTGAATAAAGATTGTGTGTCTGCTGAACGCTGACGACTCAACATTAAACACGTCCACTGCAACAGTAAAATAAATAACTGAGACACTTAACATAGAGCTCCATTCAGTTTTAGAATGGGTAATTAGCAATAATGCTAATTATTTCAAAAACTAAAATAAAGTTTTGGGACAAATCACTGCTGAATGCTAAAACCGTTTAGATCTATTATTGAGAAATGTGGCTATTGAGCAAGTTGAGGAGACTAAACTGCTGGGGTGCCTAACCCTAGATAGCAAGTTTTCATAACATATAGGCTCTATGGTTTCTAAAATGGGATGAGGTCTGTCCGTGATGGGGGCGTTGCTCTGCCTTTCTTGACGTCTCAGTTGACCAGACAGGACCTTCAGGCCGTAGTTTTGTTGCACCTGGACTACTGCCCAACTGTGGTCATGTGGGAAAAGAGGATATAGGTAAATTGCAGTCGGTCCAGAAACAAAGCAGAACGATCACACTTAGATGTACTGTACATGGAGGGAAAGTGTCCGTAAAAATGCATGTCAGTCTCTCCTGGCTCAAAGTTGAGTGATTGACTGCATCACTATTGGTCTTTGTGCGAGGTATTGATGTTGGAAAGTGGAACTGTCTGTTTTCAAGCAGTTACAGCACATAGTTCACACGCTCATCGGTACCAAAAGACATGCAACCAGCCGTCTCTTCAGTCCCCTAGGTTCAGAACAGAGGCTGGGAAACGCACAGTGTTAAATAGAGCCACGACTACATGGTAACCCAGGTAACTCAAACAAGCAATAATACAGATTAAAAGAACACTTTACCCCACAAAAGGGGACTGTGAAGAGCCATTTTATATACCTTGTAAATGTGTGCACTGTATTATGTATTAGACCTAGATATCGTTATTGCTTATGTGCTGATATGTAGGCTATGTGTGACATTTTAAATGTATGTATTTCAGTCCTTGACTAATAATATTCTGTGTTATGTATTATGTCATGTTTCATGTGGACCCCAGGAAGAGTAGCTGATGCCTTTGCAGGATCCTAATGAATAATGAATACCAAATCACCAACCATACACCCTAAAAATGAATAAGTTGCAGAGCTCTCCCTCTGTGCCCCACCCCATACACCCTAAAAATGAATAAATAGCGGAGCTCTCCTCTGTGCCCCACCCCATACACCTAAAAATGAATAAATAGCGGAGCTCTCCTCTGTGCCCCACCCCATACACCCTAAATGAATAAATAGCGGACTCTCCTGTGCCCCACCCCATACACCCTAAAATGAATAAATAGCGGAGCTCTCCCTCTTGTGCCCCATCCCATACACCCTAAAATGAATAAATAGCAGAGCTCTCCCCCTGTGCCCCACCCCATACATCCTGAAAATGAGGAACGATCTCTCTGTGCCTGAGCTCCCTTAGTTAGCAGCTTCACTAGACTCCCAGTACCCGAGGTCCTTCCCGTCGTCTACACTGAGACCATAGTGCTTTAGTAAGGTTCCCTCCCGTCGTATACACTGAGACCATAGTGTTTAGTAAGGTTCCCTCCCGTCGTCTACACTGAGACCATAGTGTTTAGTAAAGGTTCCTCTCCCGTCGTATACACTGAGACCATAGTGTTTAGTAAGGTTCCCTCCCGCGTCTACACTGAGACCATAGTGTTTAGTAAGGCTCCTTCCCGTCGTCTACACTGAGACCATAGTGTTTAGTAAGGTTCCTCCCGTCGTATACACTGAGACCATAGTGTTTAGTGGGATTCCTCCGGCCTACACTGAGACCATAGTAGTAAGGCTCCTTCCCGTCGCTACCCACTGAGACCATAGTGTTTAGTAAGGTTCCCTCATTGTATACACTGAGACCATAGTGTTTAGTAAGGTTCCCTCTGTCATCTACACTGAGACCATAGTGTTTAGTAAGGTTTCCTCCCGTCGTATACACTGAGACCATAGTGTTTAGTAAGGTTCCCTCCCGTCGTATACACTGAGACCATAGTGTTTAGTAAGGTTCCTCTCCCGTCGTCTACACTGAGACCATAGTGTTTAGTAAGGTTCCCTCCCGTCGTATACACTGAGACCATAGTGTTTAGTAAGGTTCCCTCCCGTCGTCTACACTGAGACCATAGTGTTTAGTAAGGCTCCTTCCCGTCGTCTACACTGAGACCATAGTGTTTAGTAAGGTTCCCTCCCGTCGTATACACTGAGACCATAGTTTTAATGAAGTTTCCTCCGTCGTCTACACTGAGACCATAGTGTTTAGTAAGGCTCCTTCCGCGTCTACACTGAGACCATAGTGTTTAGTAAGGTTCCTCCCGTCGTCTGCACTGAGACCATAGTGTTTAGAAAGGTTCCCACTCCCGTCGTATACACTGAGACCATAGTGTTTAGTGTTCCTCCCGTCGTCTACACTGAGACCATAGTGTTTAGTAAGGTTCCCTCCCGTCGTCTACACTGAGACCATAGTGTTTAGTAAGGTTCCCTCCCGTCGGCCTACACTGAGACCATAGTGTTTAGTAAGGTTCCCTCCCGTACGTCTACACTGAGACCATAGTGTTTAGTAAGGTTCCTCCCGTCGCCTACACTGAGACCATAGTGTTTAGTAAGGTTCCCCTCCCGTAAATACACTGAGACCATAGTGTTTAGTAAGGTTCCTCCCGTCGTCTACACTGAGACCATAGTGTTTAGTAAGGTTCACTCTTCACTCAACATCCTCTGTTTTCTTCTTTCTCCTTTTTCATAGGCCTGCTACCTTATGTTTCTCCCACCTAACCCATCTCACCCACCCTAACCTACCTAACCTATCTAACCCATCTCTTCACACCTACCCTATCTAACTATTCACCCCACCCTAACCTACCTAACCTATCCAACCCATCTCACCCAATTCACCTATCTAACCATTCTCACCCACCCTAACCTACCTAACTCATCTAACCCATCTCACCCACCCTAACCTATCTAACCCATCTCACCCACCCTAACCTACCTAACCCATCTCACCCATCCTAACCTATCTAACCCATCTCACCCACCCTAACCTACCTAACCCATCTCACCCACCCTAACCTATCTAACCCACCCTAACCTATCTAACTAATCCATCTCACCCACCCTAACCTATCTATCTAACCCATCTCACCCACCCTAACCTATCTAACTAACCCATCTCACCCACCCTAACCTATCTAACTAATCCATGTCACCCATCCTAACCTATCTATCTAACCCATCTCACCCACCCTAACCTATCTATCTAACCCATCTCACCCACCCTAACCTATCTAACTAACCCATCTCACCCACCCTAACCTATCTATCTAACCCATCTCACCCACCCTAACCTATTTAACTAACTCATCTCACCCACCCCAGCCTATCTAACTAATCCATGTCACCCATCCTAACCTATCTAATCCATCTCACCCACCTAACCTATCTCACTAGTCCATGTCACCATCCTAACCTATCTAACCCATCTCACCCACCTAACTATCTAACCATCTCGCACCCTAACCTATCTAACTCCATCTCACCCACTAACCTACCTAACCCATCTCACCCACCCTAACCTATCTAAACCATCTCACCCACCCTAACCTATCTAACCCATCTCACCACCCTAACCTATCTATCTAACCCATCTCACCCACCCTAACCTATCTAACTAATCAATGTCACCCATCCTAACCTATCTATCTAACCCATCTCACTCCACCCTAACCTATCTAACTAATCCATGTCACCCATCCTAACCTATCTACCCAACTCCATCTCACCCACCTAACCTATCTATCTAACCCATCTCACCACCCTAACCTATCTAACTAACCCATCTCACCCACCCTAACTCCATCTAACTAATCCATCTCACCCACCCTAACCTATCTATCTAACCCATCTCACCCACCCTAACCTATCTAACTAATCCATGTCACCCACCCTAACCTATCTAACCCATCTCACCCACCCTAACCTATCTAAACCCATCTCACCCACTAACCTATCTAACCCATCTCACCACCCTAATCCTATCCCATCTCACCCAATTCTAACCTAACTAACATCTCACCCATCCTAACCTATCTAACCAATCTCGCACCTAACCTATCTAGCCTTCACCTAGCTAACTATAATCACATCTCAATTCACTAACTATCAACCCGTCTCACCCACCAACCTTCTAATAATCATCTCTTAATTCTAACTGAACTAACTGTCTGCCCATCCACCTAACTAATCCATCTCATCCACTAACTATCTAACCCATCTCACCCACCCTAACCTAATAACCCATCTACCCACCACCCTAACCTCCAATCGATCTCACCCACCCTAACCCATCTCACCCACCTAACCTAACTAACCCATCTCACCCACTAACCCTAACTCCATCTGCAACGATACTTTGATTTCTTCATTTGTCCTTTATGTTCTTTCATATTTAATTCTTAAAATATTTGTATATCGATAATAAATTTTAAGCATTGGTTTGAATAGTCTGCGTATTTACATTTTGAGTGTTTTGAACACTCTTATCGGTGAATATATGCTATATCTCTACGATAAAAGTATAAGCGCAACATGCAGCAATTTTAAAGATTTTGAGTTACAGTTTATATAAGAAATCAGTCGTTTTAAATAAATAAGTGGGCTAATCTATGGATTCACGCGACTGAATACAGATATATACATATTACACAGTCAGAGACCTTAAAAAATAAAAAAGGTAGGGGTGTGGATCAGAAAACCAGTCAGCATCTGGTGACCATTTTCCTCATGCAGCGCGACACATCTCCTTCGCATAGAGTTGATCAGGCTGTTGATCAGGCCTGTTGTGGCCTGTAGAATTTTGTCCCACTCCTCTTCAATGGCTGTGCGAAGTTGCTAGATATTGGCGAGAACTGGAACACACTGTCATACACGTTGATCCAGAGCATCCCAAACATGCTCAGTGGGTGACATGTCTGGTCAGTATGCAGGCCATGGAAGAACTGAGACATTTTCAGCTTCCAGGAATTGCCATGCATTATCACGCTGAAACATGAGGGGATGGCGGTGGATGAATGGCATGTCAATGGGCCTCAGGATCTTGCCACGTTATCCCTGTGCATTCAAATTGCCATCGATAAAATGCAATTGTGTTAATTGTCCGTAGCTTATGCCTGCCCATACCATAACCCCACTGCCACCATGGGGCACTCTGTTCACAGCGGTGACATCAGCAAACCGCTCGCCCACACAATGTCATACACGTGTTCTGCGGTTGTGACGCCGGTTGGACGTACTGCCAAATTCTCTAAAAACGACATTGGAGGCAGCTTATGGTAGAGAGATTAACATTAAATTATCTGTCAAAAGCTCTGGTGGACATTCCTGTAGTCAGCATGCCAATTCCACACTCCCTCAAAACTTGAGTTATCTGTGGCATTGTGTTGGGTGACATTTTTAGAGTGGCCCTTTTATTGTGCCCGGCACAAGGTGCACTTGTGTAATGATCATGCTATTTAATCATGTTATTGATATGACACACCTGTCAGGTGGATGGATTATCTTGTCAAAGGAGAATTGCTCCCTAACAGGAATGTAAATATATTGGTGCACAACAATTTTTGAGAAATAAGCTTTTTTGTGTGTATGGAAAAATTCTGGGATCTTTTATTAAAGCTCATGAAACATAAGACCAACACTTTACATGTTGCGTTTATATTTTTGTTCAGCATATATCAATATATATGGTTCTGGGTTACGAAGGACATGGAAACCTATCAAACACTGGCCCTAAATCACTATCCAGTCCCAGAAGCCTGACTTCTAACCTTTAACCCCTATGTCAGCTCTACAACCTTCTGTGCTGAATTGCTGGATGCCAAGTAGATTTCAAACCAACATTGACTGCTCTGTCTGCAAATCATTGGAGGTAGAGACCAGAGCCATTTATAGACATCCTGTTTATTTGTATGGCTCTGGTATGGGAAAGTACTCATACTTAATGTGTACGGCTCTTGTAGGGGAAAGTATTCATACTGTATGTGTATGGCTCTGGTATGGGAAAGTACTCATACTTAATGTGTACGGCTCTGGTAAGGGAAAGTACTCATACTGTATGTGTACAGCTCTGGTATGGGAAAGTACTCATACTTAATGTGTACGGCTCTGGTATGGGAAAGTACTCATACTGTATGTGTACGGCTCTGGTAGGGAAAAGTACTTATACTGTATGTGTACGGCTCTGGTAGGGGAAAGTATTCATACTGTATGTGTATGGCTCTGGTATGGGAAAGTACTCATACTGTATGTGTATGGCTCTGGTATGGGAAAGTACTCATACTGTACAGTATGTGTACGGCTCTGGAATGGGAAAGTACTCATACTGTACGTGTACGGCTCTGGTATGGGAAAGTACTCATACTGTATGTGTACGGCTCTGGTAGGGGAAAGTACTCATACTGTATGTGTACGGCTCTGGTAGGGGAAAGTACTCATACTGTATGTGTACGGTTCTGGTATGGGAAAGTACTCATACTGTATGTGTACGGCTCTGGTAGGGGAAGTACTCATACTGTATGTGTACGGCTCTGGTATGTGAAAGTACTCATACTGTATGTGTATGGCTCTGGTAGGGGAAAGTACTCATACTGTATGTGTACGGCTCTGGTATGGGAAAGTACTCATACTGTATGTGTATGGCTCTGGTATGGGAAAGTATGTGCCTACCACTCATTGTGCTTGTTTGAAGTGAACTACAGGGTTGTTTAGAAACACAAGCCTGTGTGATGTCTCTATCAGGGCTGGGGTCAATTCCATTTCAATTCAGTCAATTCTGGGAGTAGCCTGAAATTCCAATCCAATTTTCCTCACTGCTTTTCAACTAATTTCAATGAACTACATTGAAAATTACAAGAATAAGATACCATTTGAAATGGAATTGACCTTAACCCTGATGTCTTATCGGTGTTTCAGAGCCTTTCATCAACTGAAATGTACATTTTCCTCATTGTTTTTCAGTTAATTGGAAATGTCAGTTTAACTTCATGTGTTGAATATATTGAAATGGAATTGAATATTGGAAGTGTTTTATTGGTGTTTCAGAGCCTTCCATCAACTCGTCGGACCACATCATGCTGCCCACTGATCACCACAGCCTGCCCATCACTTTGCAGTGCAACCTAACATTATTCCACAGTGCCCACAAGGAGAGCTTCTGGATGAAGAATGGGGAGGAGATCCAAGAGACCCGCGGAGAGAGAGCCAACACTGAGTACTAGTATGTCCCCATCTATAAGAGTTTAACAACAGTCATGGTAGGGAGAGTTTAGAGTTTATTATCTGTCCTCCTATTTCCTTATTTATTTCCTTATATGTAAAAAAGCCCTTATTGGTTAATAAAGTAGATCGGTTGGGCCCTCTTGTCTCTTCCTCAACTCTTTTTTGAATTGACATCCTAGCGAATATTTTTGATGACTGATTGGGGGCTTGGAACTCTCCTATTTAGTTGTTTTTTTGAGGATCCCTGGCTGTCACGCTGGAGACCGGGGTTCATTTCCCCGACGGTGGAGGTTTAAACCTATAAGTGTTGACTAACTTTGAAAAGATCCTCTCTGCCGTGTTAGAATTCTGGGGTTTCTTGATTGTTCCTGATTATTAGAGATGTTGAAGATGGGTTGGTCTAGGTCCTACAGTATTTGCCCTGCTTGCCCCCGTATGGGTAACAGTCCTGTAACCTAACCTAAGTGCACATTTCTGAAGAAACGACAGATTATTGGGACGCAGGCAATGCCTCTGACATCAGAGTGCCTTTCAGAGTTAGAACTAAACAAGGATTGATTGACTTGTGGTGTTTGTTTTGTGTAAATCCAGCCTGAAGAAGCCCCGAGGAGAGGATTCAGGGAGTACATGTGTGTCTACACCTTCGATCAGGCCCCGTCTGCTAACGCCACAATCGAGATTAAAGGTACGTCCTATCCCTAACCCTCCGTTAGCATAACATAGTGTTGTATGAGTTAGCCACACCATCGAATTAAAGATGCGACCTATCCCTAACCCTCCGTTAACATAACATAGTGTTGTATGAGTTAGCCACACCATCGAGATTAAAGTACGACTCATCCCCTAACCCTCCGTTAACATAACATAGTGTTGTATGAGGTTAGCCACACCATCGAGATTAAAGGTACGACCTATCCCTAACCCTCCGTTAACATAACATAAAGGTACGATGAGTTAGCTACACCATCGAGATTAAAGGTACACTCATCCCTAACCCTCCGTTAACATACATAGTGTTGTATGAGGTTAGCCACACCATCGAGATTAAAGGCATGACTTATCCCAACCTCCGTTAACATAACATAGTGTTGTATGAGTTAGCCACACCATCGAGATTAAAGGTACGACCTATCCCTTTAACCCTCCGTTAACATAACATAGTGTTGTATGAGGTTATCCACACCATCGAGATTAAAGGTACGACCTATCCCTAACCCTCCGTTAACATAACATAGTGTTGTATGAGGTTAGCCACACCATCGAGATTAAAGGTACGACCTATCCCTAACCCTCCGTTAACATAACATAGTGTTGTATGAGGTTAGCCACCATCGAGATTAAAGGTACGACCTATCCCTAACCCTCCGTTAACATAACATAGTGTTGTATGAGGTTAGCCACACCATCGAGATTAAAAGGTAATGACCTATCCCCTAACCTCGTTAACATAACATAGTGTTGTATGAGGTTAGCCACACCATCGAGATTAAAGGTAATGACCTATCCCTAACCCTCCGTTAACATAACATAGTGTTGTATGAGGTTATCCACCATCGATTAAAGGTACGACCTATCCCTAACCCTCCGTTAACATAACATAGTGTTATGAGGTTAACCACACCATCGATTAAAGGTACGACCTATCCCTAACCCTCCGTTAACATAACATAGTGTTGTATGAGGTTAGCCACACCATCGAGATTAGCAAGGTACGACTTTAACCCTCCGTTAACATAACATAGTGTTGTATGAGGTTAGCCACACCATCGAGATTAAAGGTACGACCTATCCCCTAACCCTCCGTTAACATAACATAGTGTTGTATGAGGTTAGCCACACCATCGAATTGTTAAAGGTACGACCTATCCTAACCCTCCGTTAACATAACATAGTGTTGTATGAGGTTATCCACACCATCGAGATAAAGGTACGACCTATCCCTAACCCTCCGTTAACATAACATAGTGTTGTATGAGGTTAGCCACACCATCGAATTAAGGGCATACGACCTATCCCTAACCCTCCGTTAACATAACATAGTGTTGAGGGTTAGCCACACCATCGAGATTAAAGGTACGACCTATCCCTAACCCTCCGTTAACATAACATAGTGTTGTATGAGGTTAGCCACACCATCGAGACAAAGGTACGACCTATCCCTAACCCTCCGTTAACATAACATAAAGTGTTGTATGAGGTTATCCACACCATCGAGATTAAAGGTACGACTCTATCCTAACCCTCCGTTAACATAACATAGTGTTGTATGAGTGTTAGCCACACCATCGAGATTAAAGGTATTTTACCTATCCCTAACCCTCCGTTAAATAAACTTAGTGTTGTATGAGGTTAGCCACACCATCGAGATTAAAGTACGACCTATCCCTACCCTCCGTTAGCATAACATAGTGTTGTATGAGGGTTAGCCCACACCATCGAGATTAAAGGTACAGTACTCCCACCCACCAGTGCTGAATGGTAATTCAGATGAGTCATTCACATGAATCATTCATGAGTCATTCACATTCACATGAATCATTGACATGAATCATTCCAAGCGCCAATGACCTAATAGGCTGCCAATTTGCTTGACTGTCATATAGTCCCTGAAATACCGCCTTTCGTAGGGCCTCCCTGCCTACATCAGACCTGGGTTCAAATACTATTTCAGGTATTTCAATTTACTTTTTAATATATATTTCCAAAACAAGTATTCAGATTGTATTAGGTACACCTCTTTCACAAAAATGGATCGCTTCTGCAAACAGTGAGTCACATGGCTGTGGCTTGCTGCTTATATAAAGCAGGCAGACAGGCATCGAGGCATTCAGTTACTGTTTGATTAAACATTAAGAATGCGCAAAGCTAGTGACCTAAGCAACTCTGAGCATACTCCCAACTCTCGTACAGACTCGGGATAGTCCAAACCCTCCCTAACCCGGATAACGTTGTCCGGGTTAGGGGGAAGATTTACGGCTGGGATGTCCTTGTCCCATCGGGCACTAGTGACTCCTGTGTTGGGCCGGGCGCATTGCACGCTGACACGGGGTCGCCAGTGTACGGTGTTTTCTCCGACACATTGGTACGGGGGCTTAAGTGGGCATTGTGTCAAGAAGAAAAGTGCGGCTTGGCAGGGTTGTGTTCGAGTACGCACGGCTCTCGACCTTCGCCTCTCCAGAGTCCGTCCGCACGAGTTGCAGCGATGAGACAAAACTGTAACTACCAACAGGATACCACAAAATTGGGAGAAAAAGAGGTAAAAAAAGAGAGAGAGAATGGTGCAAGAAACTTTAAACATCCAGTCAGCGGCAGTCCTGTGGCAGTCCTTCTCAGTCCTGTGGCAGTCCTGTGGCAGTCCTGGCAGTCCTGTGGCAGTCCTGCAGCAGACCTGTGGCAGTCCTGTGGCAGTCCTGTGGCAGTCCTGTGTTAGTCCTGTGGCAGTCCTGTGGCAGTCCTGTGTTAGTCCTGCAGCAGACCTGCGGCAGTCCTGTGTTAGTCCTGTGGCAGTCCTGTGGCAGTCCTGCAGCAGACCTGTGGCAGTCCTGGCAGTCCTGTGGCAGTCCTGTGTTAGTCCTGTGGCAGTCCTGTGGCAGTCCTGTGTTAGTCCTGCAGCAGACCTGCGGCAGTCCTGTGTTAATCCTGTGGCAGTCCTGTGGCAGTCCTGTGTTAGTCCTGTGGCAGTCCTGTGGCAGTCCTGTGGCAGTCCTGTGGGCTAAAAAGATAGTTGATGAGAGAAGTCGAAGGGAACTGCAAGCTAACAGGTGGGCCACAAATGGACAACATTACGGAACTCGGCGGGATCCTTGTCACCGATGGGCTATTGCAGCAGACGAATCTCACCGGGTTCCGCTCCTATCCCAGCTAAAAACAAGAAGAAGAAGGGGCTCAGTGGGCACGACATCACCGGGTTCCGCTCCTATCAGCTAAAAACAAGAAGAAGAAGTGGTGCCAGTGGGCACGACATCACCGGGTTCCGCTCCTATCAGCTAAAAACAAGAAGAAGAAGGGCTCCAGTGGGCACGACATCACCGGGTTCCGCTCCTATCAGCTAAAAACAAGAAGAAGAAGCTGCTTGATGGGCACGACATCACCGGTTCCGCTCCTATCAGCTAAAAACAAGAAGAAGAAGCTGCTCCAGTGGGCACGACATCGGGTTCCGCTCCTATCAGCTAAAAACAAGAAGAAGAAGCTGCTCCAGTGGCACGACATCACGGGTTCCGCTCCTATCAGCTAAAAACAAGAAGAAAGAAGTGGTGCCAGTGGGCACGAAGATCACCGGGTTCCGCTCCTATCAGCTAAAACAAGAAGAAGCTGCTCCAGTGGGCGCGACATCACCGGGTTCCGCTCCTATCAGCTAAAAACAAGAAGAAGCTGCTCCAGTGGGCACGACATCACCGGGTTCTGCTCTATCAGCTAAAAACAAGGAAGAAGCGTTCCAGGCACGACATCACCGGGTTCCGCTCCTATCAGCTAAAAACAAGAAGAAGTGTGCCAGTGGGCACGACATCACCGGGTTCCGCTCCCATCAGCCAAAAAAAAGAAGAAGAAGGGGCCCAGTGGGCACGACATCACCGGGTTCCGCTCTATCAGCTAAAAACAATCACGACATCACCAACACTGGACAATGGAGGAGTGGGAAAACGTGCCTGGTCCAACGAATGCTGATACATCACGCTGATGGCAGAGTCCGGATTTAAGCGTAAAACATGCTTCGCTCTTTGCCAGCCAATCATCTGTGGACTGAACTGACATGGTTTGTAAATAATAATAGTCCTTCTACAGTGACCTTTCAGTGACCTTCAGTGACTGGATTCTGAATTCTTATTCCTTACACTCATTGCTGCTCCTTTATTCGCACATGCATGTATACACACACACACACACACACACACACACACATTACATTACATTACACACACACACACACACACACACACACATTATTACACACACACACACATTATTACACACACACACACACACTATTATCAATTACACACACACACACACACACACACGTAAACACACAATTAAAACACACACCGTAAACACACACAAACGTAAAATAATAATAATAACGCAAACACATACACCGTAAACACACACCCCGTAAACACACACACACATCGTAAACACACACACCGTACACACACACAAACACACACAGCAGTGAATGGATTCCCATGGGGCTAGTACTGATCGTTCCCAATAGACAGCAAGAAATACCTTAATTTAGGATTAGAGCGAATGCAGAGTGTTTATGAATCAAGATGCCGTAACAACAGAACAACAGCTGTCAAATGAATAACACAGGTTATTCGAAGGTTGAACATTACCCACGAGGGAATGTACAGCTGGAGATGCTGTTGTAATTGAATCTCAGAGTACAATTGTAATTGATGATTTTAATATTTACTAGAGCATGCTTATTCTAATAGAGAACTCTATTACATTGGGATTGGAACTGCAGTTTAAATTCTGTAATTGACTGATTTGTAATGGAAAGGAACCCTACCCTGATGTTAGTCCACCAATGGGGTTCTATTATGAGATAACACTATTAGTAAAACTATCATTACTTTCATTGGTTGCATCCCCTGCGTGGATTTGCTTTAAGAAATGGTGCCCTATTCCCTTTATAGTGCACTTCTTTTGGCCATATCCTATAGGGTTCTATGTAGTGGGGAAGTAATATTTGATACACTATATTATATAAACATCACATGTGAGAGAGAGAGAGAGTGAGAGAGAGAGAGAGAGAGAGAGAGAGAGAGAGAGAGAGAGAGAGAGAGAGAGAGAGAGAAAGAGAGAGAGAGTGAGTAGGTTTCTCACCACAGCAAGTCAGGGACATAAGAGAAATAATCATTCATCTAAGACCATTTTTTATGCACCTGAGTTGTTTGGACTCAGGATCTGAATTGTTGACCAATAGTATTAATGTAAAGGTAACCTCCAATCAGATATCACACGTACGTGATGTAACCTCTACTTATCAGAGTTAAAACAAGGAGGTTGGTATGACAACACAGAGAATGCTGAATTCCTAAGACAACACAGAGAATGCTGAATTCTTAAGACAACACAGAGAATGCTGAATTCTTAAGACAGCACAGAGAATGCTGAATTCCTAAGACAACACAGAGAATGCTTAATTCTTAAGACAGCACAGAGGAAATTATTGCATCTAGTTGATAAGAAGAGTCACTTCGGGCGCTGGGCTGCCCTACATCTATAGGTCTATACACAGTACAGGAAATGGGCTGGGCTGCCCTACATCTATAGGTTTATACACAGTACAGGAAATGGGCTGCCCTACATCTATAGCTCTATACACAGTACAGGAAATGGGCTGGGCTGCCCTACATCTATAGGTCTTTACACAGTACAGGAAATGGGCTGGGTCGCCCTACATCTATAGGTCTATACACAGTACAGGAAATGGGCTGGGTCGCCCTACATCTATAGGTCTATACACAGTACAGGAAATGGGCTGGGTCGCCCCTACATCTATAGGTCTATACACAGTACAGGAAATGGGCTGGGTCGCCCTACATCTATAGGTCTATACACAGTACAGGAAATGGGCTGGGCCGCCCTACATCTATAGGTCTATACACAGTACAGGAAATGGGCTGGGTCGCCCTACATCTATAGGTCTATACACAGTACAGGAAATGGGCTGGGTCGCCCTACATCTATAGGTCTATACACAGTACAGGAAATGGGCTGGGTCGCCCTACATCTATAGGTCTATACACAGTACAGGAAATGGGCTGGGTCGCCCTACATCTATAGGTCTATACACAGTACAGGAAATGGGCTGGGTCGCCCTACATCTATAGGTCTATACACAGTACACGGTATTATTACTGAAACTTATTATTATTTATTTTTATTTATTTCACCTTTATTTAACCAGGTAGGCTAGTTGAGAAAAGGTT
>NW_027009656.1:0-27500 GCF_036934945.1 Oncorhynchus masou masou
ACACCAACAGCAGGCCAGCCCTCTAACAGACGGATGGGTCAGCGGTCTGGTCAGCCACACCAACACCAGCACCGTCCTCTATACTGCACTCCGCTAAACAGAATGTCAAATGGCTTTTAATTCAGTTAACAAGGGAGAGTCATCTGTCAGTTAGACAGGTCCCAGGGGTCATGGGGTCAAAAGGAGAATAGCTGTTCTCTCTCACATTACTCTAGGTGTATGTATGGTATGGTATGCAGAGCATGTGTGTGTGTTATGCAGCTCAGGAAACTGTGTCGTTACACCACTACTACTGGGACTCACTCAGGAAACTGTCGTTACACCACTACTACTGGGACTCACTCAGGAAACTGTCGTTATACCACTACTACTACTGGGACTCACTCAGGAAACTGTGTCGTTACACCACTACTACTACTGGGACTCACTCAGGAAACTGTCGTTACACCACTACTACTGGGACTCACTCAGGAAACCGTCGTTACACCACTACTACTGGGACTCACTCAGGAAACCGTCGTTACACCACTACTACTGGGACTCACTCAGGAAACCGTCGTTACACCACTACTACTGGGACTCACTCAGGAAACTGTCGTTACACCACTACTACTGGGACTCACTCAGGAAACTGTGTCGTTACACCACTACTACTGGGACTCACTCAGGAAACTGTGTCGTTACACCACTACTACTGGGACTCACTCAGGAAACTGTCGTTACACCACTACTACTGAGACTCACTCAGGAAACCGTGTCGTTACACCACTACTACTGGGACTCACTCAGGAAACTGTCGTTACACCACTACTACTGGGACTCACTCAGGAAATGTCGTTACACCACTACTACTGGGACTCACTCAGGAAACTGTCGTTACACCACTACTACTGGGACTCACTCAGGAAACTGTGTCGTTACACCACTACTACTGGGACTCACTCAGGAAACTGTGTCGTTACACCACTACTACTGGGACTCACTCAGGAAACTGTGTCGTTACACCACTACTACTGGGACTCACTCAGGAAACTGTCGTTACACCACTACTACTGGGACTCACTCAGGAAACTGTCGTTATACCACTACTACTGGGACTCACTCAGGAAACTGTCTTGTTACACCACTACTACTGGGACTCACTCAGGAAACCGTGTCGTTACACCACTACTACTGGGACTCACTCAGGAAACTGTCGTTACACCACTACTACTGGGACTCACTCAGGAAACCGTGTCGTTACACCACTACTACTGGGACTCACTCAGGAAACTGTGTCGTTACACCACTACTACTGGGACGCACTCAGGAAATTTCATTACACCACTACTACTGGGACTCACTCAGGAAACCGTGTCGTTACACCACTACTACTGGGACTCACTCAGGAAACTGTCGTTACACTACTACTACTGGGACTCACTCAGGAAACTGTGTCAGTTACACCACTACTACTGGGACTCACTCAGGAAATGTCGTTACACCACTACTACTGGGACTCACTCAGGAAACTGTCGTTACACCACTACTACTACTGGGACTCACTCAGGAAACTGTGTCGTTACACCACTACTACTGGGACTCACTCAGGAAAACCGTGTCGTTACACCACTACTACTACTGGGACTCACTCAGGAAACCGTGTCGTTACACCACTACTACTACTGGGACTCACTCAGGAAACTGTGTCGTTACACCACTACTACTACTGGGACTCACTCAGGAAACTGTCGTTACACCACTACTACTGGGACTCACTCAGGAAACTGTCGTTACACCACTACTACTACTGGGACTCACTCAGGAAACCGTGTCGTTACACCACTACTACTACTGGGACTCACTCAGGAAACCGTGTCGTTACACCACTACTACTGGGACTCACTCAGGAAACCGTGTCGTTACACCACTACTACTGGGACTCACTCAGGAAACCGTGTCGTTACACCACTACTACTGGGACTCACTCAGGAAACCGTGTCGTTACACCACTACTACTGGGACTCACTCAGGAAACCGTGTCGTTACACCACTACTACTGGGACTCACTCAGGAAACTGTCGTTACACCACTACTACTGGGACTCACTCAGGAAACTGTCGTTACACCACTACTACTGGGACTCACTCAGGAAACTGTCGTTACACCACTACTACTACTGGGACTCACTCAGGAAACTGTCGTTACACCACTACTACTACTGGGACTCACTCAGGAAACCGTGTCGTTACACCACTACTACTACTGGGACTCACTCAGGAAACCGTGTCGTTACACCACTACTACTGGGACTCACTCAGGAAACCGTGTCGTTACACCACTACTACTGGGACTCACTCAGGAAACTGTCGTTACACCACTACTACTACTGGGACTCACTCAGGAAACTGTCGTTACACCACTACTACTGGGACTCACTCAGGAAACCGTGTCGTTACACCACTACTACTGGGACTCACTCAGGAAACTGTCGTTACACCACTACTACTGGGACTCACTCAGGAAACTGTCGTTACACCACTACTACTGGGACTCACTCAGGAAACTGTCGTTACACCACTACTACTACTGGGACTCACTCAGGAAACTGTCGTTACACCACTACTACTACTGGGACTCACTCAGGAAACCGTGTCGTTACACCACTACTACTACTGGGACTCACTCAGGAAACCGTGTCGTTACACCACTACTACTGGGACTCACTCAGGAAACCGTGTCGTTACACCACTACTACTGGGACTCACTCAGGAAACTGTCGTTACACCACTACTACTACTGGGACTCACTCAGGGAACTGTCGTTACACCACTACTACTGGGACTCACTCAGGAAACCGTGTCGTTACACCACTACTACTGGGACTCACTCAGGAAACTGTCGTTACACCACTACTACTGGGACTCACTCAGGAAACCGTGCCGTTACACCACTACTACTGGGACTCACTCAGGAAACTGTCGTTACACCACTACTACTGGGCCTCACTCAGGAAATCGTGTCGTTACACCACTACTACTGGGACTCACTCAGGAAACCGTGTCGTTACACCACTACTACTGGGACTCACTCAGGAAACCGTGTCGTTACACCACTACTACTGGGACTCACTCAGGAAACCGTGTCGTTACACCACTACTACTGGGACTCACTCAGGAAACCGTGTCGTTACACCACTACTACTAGGACTCACTCAGGAAACCGTGTCGTTACACCACTACTACTGGGACTCACTCAGAAACTGTCGTTACACCACTACTACTGGGACTCACTCAGGAAACCGTGTCGTTACACCACTACTACTGGGACTCACTCAGGAAACTGTCGTTACACCACTACTACTGGGCCTCACTCAGGAAATCGTGTCGTTACACCACTACTACTGGGACTCACTCAGGAAACCGTGTCGTTACACCACTACTACTGGGACTCACTCAGGAAACCGTGTCGTTACACCACTACTACTAGGACTCACTCAGGAAACCGTGTCGTTACACCACTACTACTGGGACTCACTCAGGAAACTGTCGTTACACCACTACTACTGGGACTCACTCAGGAAACTGTCGTTACACCACTACTACTGGGACTCACTCAGGAAACTGAGGAGAATGTCAACACCAAGGTGGAGACTGAAGCATGGTGATGCAATTTACTAGCACATAACTGGATTGTGTCCTGAAGACTGGTTTTGATACTGTCAACATAGCCTAGTCTAAGATACTAGCTGAACTAGGCTAATGATAGTATAGCTAACATGATGACCTTAGCTGAACTAGGCTAATGATAGTATAGCTAACATGTTGTTAGCTATACTTAGCTGAACTGGGCTAATGATAGATCATCATGTTAGCTATACGTAGCTAAACTGGGCTAATGATAGTATAGCCAACATGATGTAATGTTATTAGGCTACCACGTGAACAACACGTCCACTGAGGTGAAATCTCAGTCGGAGCTATGAGAGAGGAAGGTTTGAAAACACACGTCTCTCCATTCATCCCTTTATCACAGAGAAGCAAAAGACTGGAATGTGAGTCTCAGTAACAGACTAGCTGTTGTTTCCATGGTGATAAATAAGACAAATCTTTAGGTTACACTCAGCTGGCAGTAGTGTTTTGTGTTCATTTACAAACAACAAACCAGGATATGAAAGACAATACCAGGTTCACTCACTGACAGTGATTTTCAGCAGAGAAGACCCAGCTTCAGGAAAAGGGAAACAGATTCTTTTCTCTCCATTTTTGTACCCATTCCAGCGCAGGCATGTTGGGTGGCATCCTGGTGTGCAGAACACGTGGGCTCGTGTCCCAAATGGCAACCTACTCACTATTAAGTGCACTACTTTTGACCAGAGCAGTGAAGCATTGGTCAAAAGAAGCACACTATTTAGGGAATAGGGTACCATTTGGGCCACAGTATGTAGACTCTACTACCAAGCCAACAGCAGAGGGACCATCTGGTTATATTTACCCATGGTTTAGAACAGGGCAGGCTAACTAGCCAACAGAGGAAGGTAGTGGAGTCTGTGGTTTTCCTGTCCACTCTCCTCTTGGCTTCCTCTTTCCCTCTGATGTAGATGACGTCTCTCTGTCTGGCTGTTTACTCGGAGTGAGAGTGGCTGACGCACTACGCGGGCTCACATCAAATTCTCTGTGAGTTACGTTATTTCCAGGAAACTAAAAATCCTCCCACTTCCACCAGAGGTCTGGGACAGGCTGTGTTCAGGGCTAGACAGTGTGTATAGTAGGCAGGCTGTGCAGCAGACCAGACATACTCCCTGTTGTGACATCCAGTCACAGAGTTACGGTGGTTGTGAGACCCTGGGGAATGCCTTATTTGGTAGAGATCTTAAACCGTTTTTATACTAGCTAAGTGCATGTGGCTACCGGCTGGCATCATTACATTGGTTTCCACAGCAGCAGCTTAAGACTCCACAGAACAAAGCAGTAGCTACAATTTAGGTGAAATTCTTACTCTATGTACAATTAAGACACATCCACCCCTATGATGATAAACAACATTTACATTCCCGGAATATTTGGTGGCAAGAAACATTCTAGGCTAAATGCCACATTATTACATTAGCTAAGATCAACTGTATGTAGTTTACAGGAGTCGGCTGACCATGTACGGTCAGTGAGGGACAAGGTGAGGCGGAATAAATAGGACGTGGTATCCACAGGCAACGAGACCGGTAATCACTCAGTCCTGACGTGAATCCCCTCTAACTGGTTCCAGGGATGAGACCGGCTGGTAACGTTACCAGTAGCCGGCTTTTTTTGCTTGTCATACGAAACCACCACTAGACAACATGTCAACACTGTCTGATACGGACTGTTTCCACACAGTAAAACATGTGTAACTAGTATGCCAGAAAAGGAAACCATTAGCTCGTCAACATCAGTGTCGCTAAATCAAATACACAATTATTAGCTAGCAAGACTAACATGGCACCAAACGGCAAGTTCAACCACCTATTTTCAGCTGTCACTGGTTTGGTGAGCCGCTGGCTGCTCGTCGTTCAAAGCCTGCTCATGTCGAAAACACAGGTTAACCAGCTAGCTAGCTTTTGGTAAAGTAACCAATGTAAACATGTAAATCAATGTCCTAACCTGGGCATGTCCAATCCGTGTGTCTGGCTCCAGATTCAGTTACAGTCGCCACATCTTCTGACCCTGGACTGTCTTCATCGAAATGTCTGTCTCTGTTTAGAAAACGCCAACGCGACTCTCGGAAGTAACGTAGCTTCCGACGCGGTGGCACGTGATGAAATCATACGTACGTCAAATGTGACGCTCCAGGGTTGGACCTCTGATTTGCCTCGTCCTGACCACAAGGTGGCGCTATTATGCTGAGAAATTAGTAATGCAGTGAAGTCAGATGATGCGTAGGCAGTAGCCTCCATAGGAACCGCATAGGGCCTATCAAATCCTCATTCACAGGCAGCCTAGAAATGAATTTAATAGTCTAATAGTTGTAGCAATACTGCACTTCCCATAGTAGCCGGTTGCGAGTATTTCGTATTTGAGTGGATATAGCCAAAATGTTGTATTCAGTGGGCCAGTATTTATTTTATGTTTAGCTTATTGGCTATGCCCTTACAAAAAATGGTTGCACTTTTGAAACTGCAGTAAACGTGTATTTGACTCTAGTATTTTGGACACGGTAATTGCAGAATAACTGCAGTGAGTTATACTACACTGTAACTAACTGCAGTTGCACTGGAAGAATTACAGCAGTAGAAGAACTGTGTTATTTTGTACACAGTATTTGCAGCATACTGCAATTATACTCACTCTAATGGCAGTTATACTGTAATCTTTTCCGTAAGGGTGCGCACCAATATAAAATTAATTACAAGGCATTTCTATGAAGTCAACCTCAATAACACATAGTTGATCTGTTCTGTGGGTCAGACTGCGTGGTTTGGAGAATGGTGGGACATGGCTGTCACTGGAATTACATTTGCAGTGTTCTTTCTCAAACATTCCACATCCTGTTTGTCTGATTTTGTCACTCAGGGGAAACTGAACGCACCAGAAGAGCAGCGAGTCACACAGGTGTAGCCTATGGGTATAGATGACAGCCCTCCCTGAGACGGAGACACTGCCCTGTACGGGAGGAGTGGCACGTGTTTTGTTTCACTCAGCCAGTGCAACAGGCTTTCAGGGAGATGGGTTCGGGATCTTAACCTAATGAAATCAGCTTTATTCTCGCTGTTGGAGCTATAGTCAAATCCCGTGGTGTCGCGCACAGCTGTTATTAGGATTTTTGGAGATTCCATGGTGCACCAGCGGTGTGGATAGCACTGCCAGGCAGCGCGTAAAGGCTCCAGGATGACACCATTAGACGGACATCAAGCGGAGGACCGGGACTCGCAGAGCCAGGAGGACTCAGAGTGTCCCGTGTGTTATGAAAGGCTCTCTGGCACGGAGAGGACCCTGAGCTGCGGACACGTTTTCTGCCACGACTGTCTGGTCAAAACCTTGGTCAGTATCAACAGGGACGGCGTCATCAGAGACACCATCATCTGTCCCGTCTGCCGACACCTGACTTTCATCAAGAAGCAACAGGAGGTTGGGGTTCCTCTCGAGGAAGCAGGCGGGCAGACCTTGAAGGTTCCTGCCCCTCCACCAGCACCTGGTTACCCACAGCATCACCATGAAGCACGACGCGCGTCAGGGCATAGTAGCTCACCGTCTGATTCAAGTGGACTGAGCTGGATTGTGAGACGTTTTAGGTGTATTTCAGAGAGATTCAGGAGTCGACGGATACTGTCACTGATCACTCCCGACCACAGAAACTCTCAGATTTTCATCATCAGTGCCCAGGGCCGCCCCATGGCCGATGAAGATGCGGTTAGCCTGGACACTATCCCTGTTGTTCTCCAACCCAACCGCAGGAGACGGCGCGTCAAGATTTGTACAACAGCACGTTGCTTGGTCGTTCTGCTTGTGATATTCACATTGATGGCAATGGTAGCTGCCACACTTCCTTGGATTATATTGGCATAGCCCACAAAGACAGAGCCATATGGCTCTAGCATATGCATGGTGCGTCATTGCGCACTGCTTGACCGTCATTTCGCACTATTTCTTGTTATTGTATGGTCTAATTTTCTCTTCACTCATGCTCTCATGAAGACAATTTATTGCACTTAATTAACTGAAACGTGTCACTTTGTCCATTCTGTCAATATATATATATATTGTAGTGCCATAGAGTTTGAACTTGTCCAGTGTGTTCCTTGTATTCCTGTTTGTACTCAATGCCATGGACAGGATGTAATTCAGTCACTGAAGGAAACAGGGCTGGTTCAGTCAGTGTCTGCAAATGAAGTGATCGTTTATGAACTGAGAGGAAAAGGCATTGTCTTATTTCCTACATGTATTACACTTTATGATGGTGGTCTGGTTGATAATGGTTGAAATATTGGTCCTAAGATCAAAAGAAAAAGAGGCCCCTGTGAACATGCCTCCATATTCACCCCATTACCATATAGGTCTACAACTACCGATGCTCACCACATAACTGCCCCATATGTTGTTGGCAACAAGTCCTGAATAAAGAATGGCGAGGGTTGCAAACCCAGCACCTCTCATGGAGACCATTGTTGTGTGTTTCTGGTTGTAAGTTGTTTTTACCTGTTTAATGAGAACTTCAGTGACATTTACAAGTACAGGCTACAGTTACTTCATTAGAAGGACTAGATAACAACACATATCATGTGCCAAAGTATTTTTTATGTCCTACCGGCACATGGTACATTCTGACAATGCAAACAGAGAAAGGGAGACAGAAAGAGAGACTGACACAGAGACACATGAGAGGCACCGAGACAGAAAGAGACACCAAGACTCAGAGAGAAAGTGCACTATCAAATGCCTTCAGTATCCTCGGCAAATAATTCATGTGAGTCCCTGGCAGGTTGAAGGAGCAAGACCGACTTGCAGGTAAAGATGAGCATGGGTCGGGGATTGATTGCTGTAAAGAGAGACTTGAGGCACGGGAACACTGAGGGGTTGTCTTACCACTGACACCACGTAGAGGCCCTGCTATACCAACACCAGGGAGAGAGAGTTAGCTCTGCTTTCTCTATTGTGAAGGGAACAATGTCTACAGTTTATAATGGACAAGGAATGTACCGTATTGGAGGATCTGATACAGGGCCAATATAGTTGTGTAGGCTACATGGTGAACATGAGAGGTGTTGCATAGTCATATGACCTGTATATATATATATATATATATACCATATACAGTATATATATACCATATACAGTATATATATATATGGTATATATATTTACATATATGTTCTGTTTCTAGAGTTCTAGTCTGTATGTTGGGTCACTAAGTGAATGTACGTGAATACATGAGTTGTAGTTTTTACTAGTTTACTACCACTGTATGAGAGCAACTTACCGCAGAGTGTTACAGAGCAACTTAATGTAAAGTGTTACAGAACAACTTAATGTAAAGTGTTACAGAACACCTTACCGCAGAGTGTTACAGAGCAACTTACCGTAGAGTGTTACAGAGCAACTTACCGTAGAGTGTTACAGAACAACTTACTGTAGAGTGTTACAGAGCAACTTACCGTAGAGTGTTACAGAACAACTTACCGTAGAGTGTTACAGAACAACTTACCGTAGAGTGTTACAGAACAACTTACCGTAGAGTGTTACAGAGCAACTTACCAGAAGAGTGTTACAGAGCAACTTACCGTAGAGTGTTACAGAACAACTTAATGGAAAGTGTTACAGAGCAACTTAATGGTGAGTGTTACAGAACAACTTACCGTAGAGTGTTACAGAACAACTTACCGTAGAGTGTTACAGAGCAACTTAATGGTGAGTGTTACAGAGCAACTTACCGTAGAGTGTTACAGAGCAACTTAATGGTAAGTGTTACAGAACAACTTTAACTAGTAGAGTGTTACAGAACAACTTACCGTTGAGTGTTACAGAACAACTTACTGTAGAGTGTTACAGAGCAACTTAATGGTAAGTGTTACAGAGCAACTTACCGTAGAGTGTTACAGAACAACTTAATGGAAAGTGTTACAGAGCAACTTAATGGTGAGTGTTACAGAACAACTTACCGTAGAGTGTTACAGAACAACTTACCGTAGAGTGTTACAGAGCAACTTAATGGTGAGTGTTACAGAGCAACTTACCGTAGAGTGTTACAGAGCAACTTAATGGTAAGTGTTACAGAGCAACTTACCGTAGAGTGTTACAGAACAACTTACCGTAGAGTGTTACAGAACAACTTACTGTAGAGTGTTACAGAGCAACTTACCGTAGAGTGTTACAGAGCAACTTACCGTAGAGTGTTACAGAACAACTTACTGTAGAGTGTTACAGAACAACTTACCGTAGAGTGTTACAGAACAACTTTTACCGTAAGTGTTACAGAACAACTTACTGTAGAGTGTTACAGAGCAACTTAATGGAAAGTGTTACAGAGCAACTTAATGGAAAGTGTTACAGAACAACTTACCGTAGAGTGTTACAGAACAACTTAATGGAAAGTGTTGAGAGCAACTTAATGGTAAGTGTTACAGAACAACTTAATGGAAAGTGTTGAGAGCAACTTACAGTAACATGTTAACTAGTTTATTATGTAAGGAACAAGGTTTCTGGAATGTGCTTTATCAACGTCTCCATCCTACATGTGTCCTCTCTTTCCTCTGCTTGTCTAGTTGTTCCTGTTTAACTGGTTGGTTAGCAACCAACCAACCGCCTCAGCTGTGCTGGATCCTCCCTCCGTTCTTTCTTCCCAGTGAGAGGGAGGAGGGAGATGGGAAGGGAGGGGGGGGGGAGGGAGGGAGAGGGGAGGGTGGGTAGAGAAGTGTAATAATGAATTTTAGTTAATGACTCAGCATAATTGAGTAATAAAACCTATTCTTACTGTGAGACTGGATGAGTGATATTCTATTACAGACTCTTAATTAATGTTCTTGTGTGAGAAATTAAATGATGTGGCATATCAAAATCAATTCTCAAAGTTCTACCATAAATCCACAATGAATTAATGAGCATAAAACTATAAAACATATTTTCAAACATTTTGAACATAGAGAACAATATAAATTAAATAGACTCTCTCAGATACAACTGGTGGAAAGTCTCTCTCTCTCTCTGATACCACTGGTTATACTGGTGGAAAGTCTCTCTCTCTCTCTGATACCACTGGTTATACTGGTGGAAAGTCTCTCTCTCTCTGATACCACTGGTTATACTGGTGGAAAGTCTCTCACTCTCTCTGATACCACTGGTTATACTGGTGGAAAGTCTCTCTCTCTCTCTCTGATACCACTGGTTATGCTGGTGGAAAGTATCTCTCTCTGATACCACTGGTTATACTGGTGGAAAGTCTCTCTCTCTCTCTGATACCACTGGTTATACTGGTGGAAAGTCTCTCTCTCTCTCTGATACCACTGGTTATACTGGTGGAAAGTCTCTCTCTCTCTGATACCACTGGTTATACTGGTGGAAAGTCTCTCTCTCTCTCTGATACCACTGGTTATACTGGTGGAAAGTCTCTCTCTCTCTGATACCACTGGTTATACTGGTGGAAAGTCTCTCTCTCTCTGATACCACTGGTTATACTGGTGGAAAGTCTCTCTCTCTGATACCACTGGTTATACTGGTGGAAAGTCTCTCTCTCTCTCTGATACCACTGGTTATACTGGTGGAAAGTCTCTCTCTGATACCACTGGTTATACTGGTGGAAAGTCTCTCTCTCTCTGATACCACTGGTTATACTGGTGGAAAGTCTCTCTCTCTCTCTGATACCACTGGTTATACTGGTGGAAAGTCTCTCTCTCTCTGATACCACTGGTTATACTGGTGGAAAGTCTCTCTCTCCACATGATGTGGTATACTGATACCACTGGTTATACTGGTGGAAAGTCTCTCTCTCTGATACCACTGGTTATACTGGTGGAAAGTCTCTCTCTGATACCACTGGTTATACTGGTGGAAAGTCTCTCTCTCTGATACCACTGGTTATACTGGTGGAAAGTCTCTCTCTCTGATACCACTGGTTATACTGGTGGAAAGTCTCTCTCTCTGATACCACTGGTTATACTGGTGGAAAGTCTCTCTCTCTCTCTGATACCACTGGTTATACTGGTGGAAAGTCTCTCTCTCTCTGATACCACTGGTTATACTGGTGGAAAGTCTCTCTCTCTCTGATACCACTGGTTATACTGGTGGAAAGTCTCTCTCTCTCTGATACCACTGGTTATACTGGTGGAAAGTCTCTCTCTCTGATACCACTGGTTATACTGGTGGAAAGTCTCTCTCTCTCTGACATAGATACCACTGGTTATACTGGTGGAAAGTCTCTCTCTCTGATACCACTGGTTATACTGGTGGAAAGTCTCTCTCTCTCTGATACCACTGGTTATACTGGTGTCTCTCTCTCTCTCTGATCTGATTAACATGGTTATACTGGTGGAAAGTTCTAGGAAAGTCTCTCTCTCTGATACCACTGGTTATACTGGTGGAAAGTCTCTCTCTCTCTCATGATGATACCACTGGTTATACTGGTGGAAAGTCTGGTCTCTCTCATAGATACCACTGGTTATACTGGTGGAAAGTTCCTCTCAGTATTTACTCAGGCACGATGGTCTGAGAAACTGGTTACCTGTGATCTCATTGACCAGCCGGCTCATTATCTGGAGCCTGGGGACCAGGTTACCTGTGATCTCATTTAACCTTTATTTAACGAGGCAAGTCAGTTAAGAACAAATTCTTATTCTTACAATGACTGCCTACACCGATGCCAAACCCATGATGGTGGTGTACGCTGGGCCAATGGTGGTGTACTGTGCCACGCCATAGAAACCACATATGGGACTCCCAATCACACCCGGATGTGATGTAGCCTGGAAAATATCAGGGTCTTTTCCGATATTGTCACTGTGATGATCTAGGATCAGTTTTTGTTTTATATCATAACTAATAAGATTGCATGGACAAGGAGGATCTGATCCGAGATCAGAAACCACATGATGGTGGTGTACTGAACACTACTACTCTAAATACGGCTCCTGGAAAACGGCTGTTAGGAAGAAAACATGATGAGACCACATGATGGTGGTGTACTGACATAGAAACCACATGATGGTGGTGTACTGACACATAGAAACCACATGATGGTGGTGTACTGACATAGAAACCACATGATGGTGGTGTACTGACACATAGAAACCACATGATGGTGGTGTACATGATGGTGGTGTACTGACATAGAAACCACATGATGGTGGTGTACTGACATAGAAACCACATGATGGTGGTGTACATGAAACCACATGATGGTGGTGTACTGACACATAGAAACCACATGATGGTGGTGTACTGACACATAGAAACCACATGATGGTGGTGTACTGACACATAGAAACCACATGATGGTGGTGTACTGACATAGAAACCACATGATGGTGGTGTACCACCACATGATGGTGGTGTACTGACATAGAAACCACATGATGGTGGTGTACTGACACATAGAAACCACATGATGGTGGTGTACTGACATAGAAACCACATGATGGTGGTGTACTGACATAGAAACCACATGATGGTGGTGTACTGACACATAGAAACCACATGATGGTGGTGTACTGACACATAGAAACCACATGATGGTGGTGTACTGACACATAGAAACCACATGATGGTGGTGTACTGACATAGAAACCACATGATGGTGGTGTACTGACACATAGAAACCACATGATGGTGGTGTACTGACATAGAAACCACATGATGGTGGTGTACTGACACATAGAAACCACATGATGGTGGTGTACTGACACATAGAAACCACATGATGGTGGTGTACTGACACATAGAAACCACATGATGGTGGTGTACTGACACATAGAAACCACATGATGGTGGTGTACTGACATAGAAACCACATGATGGTGGTGTACTGACATAGAAACCACATGATGGTGGTGTACTGACATAGAAACCACATGATGGTGGTGTACTGACACATAGAAACCACATGATGGTGGTGTACTGACACATAGAAACCACATGATGGTGGTGTACTGACATAGAAACCACATGATGGTGGTGTACTGACATAGAAACCACATGATGGTGGTGTACTGACACATAGAAACCACATGATGGTGGTGTACTGACACATAGAAACCACATGATGGTGGTGTACTGACATAGAAACCACATGTACCACATGATGGTGGTGTACTGACATAGAAACCACATGATGGTGGTGTACTGACATAGAAACCACATGATGGTGGTGTACTGACACAAACCACATAGAAACCACATGATGGTGGTGTACTGACACATAGAAACCACATGATGGTGGTGTACTGACATAGAAACCACATGATGGTGGTGTACTGACATAGAAACCACATGATGGTGGTGTACTGACACATAGAAACCACATGATGGTGGTGTACTGACACATATGGTGGTGTAAACCACATGATGGTGGTGTACTGACACATGATGAAACCACATGATGGTGGTGTACTGACACCACATGATGGTGGTGTACTGACATAGAAACCACATGATGGTGGTGTACTAGAAACCACATGATGGTGGTGTACATAGAAACCACATGATGGTGGTGTACTGACACATAGAAACCACATGATGGTGGTGTACTGACACATAGAAACCACATGATGGTGGTGTACTGACATAGAAACCACATGATGGTGGTGTACTGACATAGAAACCACATGATGGTGGTGTACTAGAAACCACATGATGGTGGTGTACATAAACCACATGAAACCACATGATGGTGGTGTACTGACATAGAAACCACATGATGGTGGTGTACTGACATAGAAACCACATGATGGTGGTGTACTGACATAGAAACCACATGATGGTGGTGTACTGACATAGAAACCACATGATGGTGGTGTACTGACATAGAAACCACATGATGGTGGTGTACTGACACATAGAAACCACATGATGGTGGTGTACTGACATAGAAACCACATGATGGTGGTGTACTGACACATAGAAACCACATGATGGTGGTGTACTGACATAAACCACATGATGGTGGTGTACTGACACATAGAAACCACATGATGGTGGTGTACTGACATAGAAACCACATGATGGTGGTGTACTGACATAGAAACCACATGATGGTGGTGTACTGACATAGAAACCACATGATGGTGGTGTACTGACATAGAAACCACATGATGGTGGTGTACTGACATAGAAACCACATGATGGTGGTGTACTGACATAGAAACCACATGATGGTGGTGTACTGACATAGAAACCACATGATGGTGGTGTACTGACATAGAAACCACATGATGGTGGTGTACTGACACATAGAAACACATGATGGTGGTGTACTGACAAGAAACCACATGATGGTGGTGTACTGACATAGAAACCACATGATGGGGGTGTACTGACATAGAAACCACATGATGGTGGTGTACTGACACATAGAAACCACATGATGGTGGTGTACTGACACATAGAAACCACATGATGGTGGTGTACTGACACATAGAAACCACATGATGGTGGTGTACTGACACATAGAAACCACATGATGGTGGTGTACTGACATAGAAACCACATGATGGTGGTGTAATCTGGGTAACATTCTGATTCAGTTCTATTTTGATATTTTAAATGTAGCCTTAATTTAACCTTGATTGAACTTTTATTTAAATATGGGAAGTCAGTTAAGAACAAATTCATATTAAAACAATGATGGCCTACACCGAAACCAAACCCGGGGTGTACGACATAGAAACCACATGATGGTGGTGTACACCGCCACATGATGGTACTCCCAATCACAGCTGGTTGTGATACAGCCTGGATTCAAACCAGAGTGTCTGTAGTTACGCCACTAGCATGGTCATTTAAGGGTAATTCAATTGGAAACATTATTAACTCCCATGATGGTCATCCATAATAATTGATGCTAAGTGAGATATGTTGGAACAGATCACATGATTTACTACACTTCCCACAGTGGTGGTGTACTTTGCCGCGCAGCGTGTCATGACACGGTCACTGTCTGCTGCCCATAGCGGCGAATTGATCCAGCATCTCTGCACTGGGTGTATAGGGCGAATGGATACGGGAAAATGCAGTGAAAATATGTAATTCTGAGCATTTTCAATGTTTTAACAATTGCGATGAAGGAAAGATATTATGAGAGGGTGGATTTTATCTTGTGCCGCTGCGGAGTATGGGCCGTTATCTTGTGCCGCTGCGGAGTATGGGCCGTTATCTTGAGAGAAATGCGGAGTATTTTTCCCCATAGGTGTTAACGCAGAAAATACAAGATGAAGAAGCAATTCAATCGAATGCGACAGCTCGCCAACCAAACGGTGGGCAGGTAAGAAAAACGGGAAACCAGTTCACTGCCTCCTTTTCCATACCTTGTTATGCATGTGAGAGTGAGTGAGAGTTTGCAGGAAACGTAGCCTAGCAAATCTGCTTGAGCAGCGCTTGGTCCCATTCCAATGGGACTGGAATAGGTAACCGGACCAAGCAGATAATATTCATAATCATATAGGGATTATTGTCATACAGATTCACCGCAACGAAATGATATAGCCAACAGGGATAATGCATAGGATGCATTTATTTCGCATTGCCGGTGGTCTCCTTTTGCGTAATGGCCATTTGGAATACCGCAGAGCGTGTAGGCGCATTGCCCTTATCCCAGCCCACTGGATATAATCATATTTATATCCTCAGTTCAGCAGCGTCACAATATATGGGGTTATTATTGGGCGAGGAGGAAGGGGTGGGGGGTGGGCATGTAAATCGGGGCTAAACGCTGTTATTTCATATCGGGTAAAATGATGCCTGTCACCCACCTTCTGAAGGCTGGATACTGCTGATGCGGACAGATGTCTCTGCGACACGAGGGGGAATGGGGAAACGCATGATGGTTTCAATACGCAGTTATCTGCGCTGTGGTTCCTGTTAGAAATGAGGAACATTGCAGGTGCAGCATCATGATCGTCTCCTATGCCCTGGGAAAGGTCGTTTATCACTGCATCAGGTACCTTCAACCCTATGGATGTAGCCTGTGTCATATTCCTCCACAATACACATAGTTTGCCCGAGCAACGACACTTTGCCCCACTCAATTAGCAAAGGTGGTGTAAACCACATGAGTTCTGGATCTGGTGTCACGGGAATGTGTTTATTATCACCTATGGAAATCTTTTTCATTTGGGAATTATTTATATTGATATGCCTGAACAACAGATGTCCTTATTACTCCCATGCTGGGATACCTGTAATCAAACCCAATCAAATGTCAGGTACATCATGTTGTTTATTCACCTGTAATATCAGGTACATAATGCTGTTTATACACCTGTAATTAAAACAACATTAGCATGATTCTCAGTCTCCCTCCTGGTGGTGCTGATGGTGGTGTACCCCCCACAGACAGCCTGGTATTACAGGAATATGTTACATTTGACCTTTCACATCTCTGCTATGTGTTTATCCCTCCTCCCATGCCCTCTCTCTCTCTCTCTCCCACTGATGGTGGTGTACTGTCTCCCACTCTCTCTCTCTCTCTCTCTCTCTCTCTTCTCCACATGATGGTGGTCTCTCTCTCACCTGTCTCCCACTCTCTCTGGTTCCCATCCACATGATGGTCTCTCTCTCTCTCTCTAGAAACCACATGATGGTGGTGTACTGACAGAAACCACATGATCTGGTGTCTCACCTCCACATGATGGTGGTGTCTCCCACTGATGGTGGTCTACTGACTCATAGAAACCACATCTCTCTCTCTCTCTCCACTCTCTCTCTCTCTCTCTCTCTCTCTCTCTCACTAGAAACCACATGATCTCTCTCACCTGTCTTCCACATGATGGTCTCTCTCCCTCACATCTGGTCTCTCTTCCCTCTGGTGGTGTCTCCCACTCCACATGATGGTGGTGTACTGTCTCCCAAACCACTCTCTCTTCATAGAAACCACTCTGGTCTCTCTCATCTTGGTGGTGTCTCACATATCTCCCACTCTCTCTCACTGACATAGAAACTCATCATGGTGTCTCCCACTCTCTCATGATCTCCCTGTACTGACATAGAAACTCTCTCTGGTGGTCTCTCTCATCTCTCCCACTCTCTCTCTGTCTCATAGAAACCACATCTGGTCTCTCTCATCCACATGATGGTCTCTCTCTCACCTGTCTCACATGATGGTGGTGTACTCTCTCTCTCTGGTCCCTCTAGAAACTCACATGATGGTCTCCTGACTCTCTCTCTGGTTCCCTCTCTCACCTGTCTCCCACATGATGGTGGTCTGACTAGAAACCACATGATGGTGGTCTACTCTCTCTCTCTTCCTTCTCTCACCTATCTCCCACTCTGGTCTCACCTGTCTCTCATCTGTCTCCACATAGAAACCACTCTCTCTCTCTCTCTCCACTCTCTCTGTACTCTCTGGTGGTCTCTCACATAGAAACCACATGACCTGTCTCCCACTCTCTCTGTCTTCCCTCTCTCACCTGTCTCCCACATCTCTCGTACTGACTCTCTCTGATCTCTCTCTCTTCCACATGATCACCTGTCTCCCACTCTCTCACCTGGTCTCTCTAACTTCTGATTCTCTCTCTCTTGATCTTTTAAATCTCCTTCTCATATAAATATATTTTAATTAAATAGGGAAGTCAGTTAAGAACAAATTCCTCCCTCCCTCCCTCCCCCCTCCCTCCCTCCCTCCCTCCCCAATCCCTCCCTCCCTCCCTCCTCCCAGAGTGTCTCCCTCCCTCCCTCCCATCCCTCCCTCCCTCCCTCCCTCCCTCCCTCCCTCCCTCCCTAATTGATGCTGAGTCATTCTGGAACATATCACTCTCTCACTCTCTGCTTTATTTCTCTCCCCCTGCTCTCAGCCTCTCTCCCTCTCTCTCTCTCTCTCTCTCTACGCCCATCACATGGGTGTATAGGGCGAATGGATACGGGAAAATGCATCTCCCTCCCCCTTTCTCTCTCTCCCCTCTCTCTCTCTCCCTCTCTCGCCATGTTTTCTTCCCCTCCTCCTGGGAGAGCAGAGCAGAGCAGCTTGTCTTGCAGAAGGCATCGCATCAATCGGGCCAGAAGGCCGCCTTCGCTGCTCCTCCTCTCCTCCTCATTATGCATGCCTCCTCCTCATCCTCTTCATCCTCCTCCCAGTTCCATGCTGGTCCTTACTGGGGGATTATAACACAGGGTAGTGGTCATCATATCGCGTCCTATGCTGTTCAGCACGCCACTAAGGGGATAGCCTACATTACCTTACAGACCCTGTTGTTATCACCCCAGCCTCGGTGGCCAGCGTTAGTGCAGTATCTGAAAAGATGTCCATCATCTACATACTGCTGGGTCCAATAGCTGACCTTGTCTCTTCAGTGTTGATCATTTAGTGTGTGTGTGCATTTGATTGTGTTTTAAATCTCCCTATCTGTGTGGATAGGTGATGTGAGGTGTGTGAGTGGTGTGTGGTGTGTGTGCGTGCGTGCATATTGGCATGTTTTGATTCTGTACATCTTTGCGTGTGTGTGTTGATGTGTGTGTACTAGTCTAGTATTCTCTTCACAGTGTACTGCTGTTCAGAGGGAGGCTGGGCAGGGAGCTGTGGCAGCAACCCGCTGTGTCTCTGTTCTGTCCGCTGCACCACAGTCCTAATGAGCTACAACATGTTTTAAACAGCCCAGTGGTCTGGTCATTAATAATACTACAGGACGAGGGCTGAATGTCAAACCCAACACTTGGTCCCTAAGCCCTTTATTGAGTGGCCTCTTGCTGTTGTGTTCAATAGTGATCACTCCAGTCTGACAGTGTTTTGGCCAAAATGAGCATTGAGACGATGTAAGTACAATGTCCCGACTGTCACTTATCAATATTCCAAAATTCGAAATCCATTTGCGAGCATTGTCTCCCGCGACCTGTCTTGTAGCATGACTCACTTGCTATGAAACACGGGTACTGGGGACCTCCAGCAGACACAGACACATACTCCCCCCTTGACAGTGAAAACAAAATTACATCTCTCTAATGTTACTCCTGCACAAAATATTTGCAAGTATATTAGTCACCATTGATTCCATCAGCTGGTTTTAGCTTGTTGTAGCCTGCCTGCTGCTAGCTAGCTTCACTGATAAACACAGGGATGTAATGTTAGCTAGCTCACTAAGGATGTTGAGCACTGCACTGTTAAACACAGGGATGTAATGATAGCTAGCTAGCTAAGGATGTTGGGAGCTGCACTGTTAAACACAGGGATGTAATGTTAGCTAGCTAGCTAAGGATGTTGGGCACTGCACTGTTAAACACAGGGATGTAATGTTAGTTCGCTAAGGATGTTGGGCACTGCACTGTTAAACACAGGGATGTAATGTTAGCTAGCTCGCTAAGGATGTTGGGCACTGCACTGTTAAACACAGGGATGTAATGTTAGCTAGCTCGCTAAGGATGTTGGGCACTGCACTGTTAAACACAGGGATGTAATGTTATCACTTATTTAGGATGTCTGGCACTGCTTTTTTTCTCTCTCTCTCTCTCTCTCTCATGAAGTTGTACATTTACATTTACATTTAAGTCATTTAGCTCCCGCTCATTATCCAGTAGACTTATCAAATTTAGTGAATTCTCCTTCTTTTTGATGACATCCCCAGCAGTCAGTCAGCCACTTCCCATAAATAGTGCATCTAAATCCCCATTAAGGGGGGGTGAGCAGCATTGACTCAATATCTCTATGTTTTCTGGGGAGAGCAGGCAGATGCTTGTCATTAGGTGTCAATCGGGAAACAAATGATCCTCCTCTCCTCCTCATTGCCTCCTCCTCATCCTCTTCATCCTCCTCCCAGTTCCAGTGCTCCACCATACTGGGGGATTATAACACAGGGTAGCATCAATCAATTTTGCTGTTCAGCTAGCTAACTACTTACCTCAATGGTAGGGTAGCAGGCCAGGTAGTGGATGAACTACAGTGCCCTTGCTTGTTTAGGGCCTGATCAGAGCCTGTTGTACTGCGGTGTTGGTTAGATTCCTCACAGCTCCGTAGGCAAGCACCATGGTCTTGTAGCCCTAGCTGACCTTGTCTCTTCAGTGATCATTTAGTGTGTGTGATTTGATTGTGTTTTAAATCTCCCTATCTGTGTGTAGAAGCCATCTTTGTGTGTGTGTGTTGATGTGGTAGGTCTAGTATTCTCTTCACAGTGTACTGCTGTTCAGAGGAGGCTGGGCAGGGAGCTGTGGCACCAGACCCGCTGTGTCTCTCTGGATGTCCGTTGTACCACAGTCCTAATGAGCTACAACATGTTTCCTAAACAGCCCAGTGGTCTGGTCATTAATAATACCAGGACGGGAATGTAAACCCAACATTGGTCCCTAAGCCCTTTATTGAGTGGCCTCTTTTTGCTGTTGGTTCGATAGTGATCACTCCAGTCTGACAGTGTTGCTGGCATGAATAAGCATTGAGACGGGCCACAATGTCCCGATGATGTCAATATTCCAGAACGAAATCAGGGAGCATTGTCTCAACCTCTTGTAGCATGACTCACTTCTTGAGCATATGGGAGGAGGACACAACACAGTTGTCAACCGTTGATGGCGAGATCAAAATGGACATCCAGGGCAGTCCTCCTGCACAAAGGAAGAGGATTAGCACTCTTGCCGAGGTTCAGCTTGAGGTGGTGATCCGTCATCCACACAGATATGTCTGCCAGACATGCAGAGATGCGATTCGGGATGTACCTGGTCTATCAGAAGGGGGGAAAGGAGAAGATTAATTGTGGTGTTAGCTGCATAGCAATGATGGAGAGAGACTTCATGTGAGGGACAAGGTTAGAGCCAGATTAAGGACTTGGTGCACTGCACTGTCTAAAGGACAGGGATGTAATGATAGAGCTAGCTAAGGGGGGACTGCACTGTTAAACACAGGGATGTAATGTTAGCTAGCTAGCAGATGTTGGGCACTGCACTGTTAAACAAGGTTAGCTAGCTAGCTAAGGATGTTGGGCACTGTACTGTTAAATACAGGGATGTAATGTTAGCCGCCAGCTAAGGATGACAGACACTGCACTGTTAAACAAGGGATGTAATGAGGCCAGAGGAAGGATGTTGACTGGTACTGTTAAACACAGGGATGTAATGTTAGCAGCTCAGCTAAGGATGTTGGGCACTGGTCTAAACAGGATGTAATGTTAGCAGAGGATGTTGACACTGCACTGATAAACTTATGTAGCAGGACTTATTTAGGATAGTCTGACTGCGTTTTTGATGAAGAGTAAGATGTTCCCAGCAGTCAGTCCGTACTTCAGCATAATTCCAAAGCACCAATTGCTACGTTGTAACGTTGGGGCAGCAGCAGCTGACTCAATACTGTACTGATTCTGGGTAGAACAGGCAGATGCTGCATCATTAAAACATGTTAATGTGATAGAAACAAATTACTACAGTAGCTAGCTAACTAAATTACTAAAGTAGCTAGCTAACCAAATTACTACAGTAGCTAGTTAAATAAATTACTACAGTAGCTAGCTAACTAAATTACTACAGTAGCTAGCTAACTAAATTACTACAGTAGCTACCTAACCAAATTACTACAGTAGCTAGCTAACTAAATTACTACAGTAGCTAGCTAACTAAATTACTACAGTAGGTAGCTAACGAAATTACTACAGTAGCTAGCTTGTTTATGGAAGGAGCATATAATTTAGTGTTGCACTAGCGAGCTGGTTGGTTAGATTCTGTTTGGTTGCATATGAAGTGACGGGCTCAGGCTTAGCGAAGCTAGTTCATAATGGATGGTTTTGGTGTACATGATGAAACTTCAGAAATACACTAAACTCCTTAGCTAGATGTCAAATCGCATGACTAAGACCTCGAAATTAAACTTCAAAATTAATTACAGATTTCTTGATATATCTTGATTTGTTCGGACATTTTTTTGAGGGCGATGTAATAGGGACAGTTGTTGCTAGGTAACATGATAAGATTCATCGGAAGACGTTGCTGCCAGGGGCACCGGTAGTTGGTATAGGATGCCCAGTCAATAAAGAGGCTCCCGAAGGGCACAGTGGAGTCCTCAATGACTCCACAACTAGCCTTTGAGATTGACTTGATTGACTTGTGAATGCATATATCGAGGGATCAAGGGCTTGAAGTGCTCAAAGTGTTCGGTTTGAGATTCAGCCAAGGTCTACAGGCCAGAGGACAGAGGACAGACTCTGGTACTGTCTACAGGACAAGGTCTATAGGACAGAGGACAGAGGACAGACTCTGGTACTGTCTACAGGACGAGGTCTACAGGCCAGAGGACAGAGGACAGACTCTGGTACTGTCTACAGGATGAGGTCTATAGGACAGAGGACAGACTCTGGTATTGTCTACAGGACGAGGTCTATAGGACAGAGGACAGAATCTGGTACTGTCTACAGGACAAGGTCTACAGGCCAGAGGACAGAGGACAGACTCTGGTACTGTCTACAGGACAAGGTCTACAGGCCAGAGGACAGACTCTGGTACTGTCTACAGGACAAGGTCTACAGGCCAGAGGACAGAGGACAGACTCTGGTACTGTCTACAGGACTATAGGACAGAGGACAGAGGACAGACTCTGGTACTGTCTACAGGACAAGGTCTACAGGCCAGAGGACAGAGGACAGACTCTGGTACTGTCTACAGGACAAGGTCTATAGGCCAGAGGACAGACTCTGGACTGTCTAGGACAATGTCTATAGGCCAGAGGACAGACTCTGGGACTGTCTACAGGACAAGGTCTACAGGCCAGAGGACAGAGGACAGACTCTGGTACTGTCTACAGGACAAGGTCTACAGGACAGAGGACAGAGGACAGACTCTGGTACTGTCTACAGGACAAGGTCTATAGGCCAGAGGACAGAGGACAGACTCTGGTACTGTCTACAGGACAAGGTCTATAGGCCAGAGGACAGACTCTGGTACTGTCTACAGGACAAGGTCTATAGGCCAGAGGACAGAGGACAGACTCTGGTACTGTCTACAGGACAAGGTCTACAGGCCAGAGGACAGAGGACAGACTCTGGTACTGTCTACAGGACAGGGTCTACAGGCCAGAGGACAGAGGACAGACTCTGGTACTGTCTACAGGACAAGGTCTATAGGCCAGAGGACAGACTCTGGTACTGTCTACAGGACAATGTCTATAGGCCAGGTGACAGAGGACAGACTCTGGTACTGTCTACAGGACAAGTCTATAGGCCAGAGGACAGAGGACAGAGGACAGAGGACAGACTCTGGTACTGTCTACAGGACAAGGTCTATAGGCCAGAGGACAGACTCTGGTCTACAGGAAAAGGTCTATAGGCCAGAGGACAGACTCTACAGGACAAAGTCCATAGGCCAGGTGACAGAGGACACACTGGTGACAGTTGACCTCCTTGACCCCTGACCTCTGACTTCTGCCCCCAGGGAGTCATTTACATCCAAATTAGGTGGTGGTGGAGGTGGACTGTTTAGCCTGGAATCCACACTGAATATGACTGTTTCCCTATTGTTCCACTTCACTGATTCAATGAAACAATATTGAAACAGAGCGATATTCTGTTTGGATTCCAGGCTATAGAATGCTGCTATCTGGACGTGGCCTGGTCCTGATGTGGTTCAGTCAGCAGCTTCCTGGTGTTAAGAACTGGAAGTTGTAGGCGACTGTAGTTACACACATTTCATTCTCAGTCATTATATTTTTTTGTAATTATTCTCAGTCATTGTATTTTCAGTATTCATTTCTCTCCTCCCCCTCCTCCCTCCTCTCCCTCTCCTCTGCAGTGACAGCCTCCTACTGGTTAATATAAGGAGAGGGGGAGAGGAGGAGAAGGAGGAGAGGGAGGAAGGTCCACCCTCACTAGTGGGGGAGTGGGCTGGTCCATGTTTGCTGTGTCAGCATTTCTCTAGATAACTGGAGGCACTGGGTGACTGCCTGTCCTATGCTGACTGGCTGGCTGCTGGCTGGCTGACTGGGTGACTGGCTGGCTGGCTGGCTGGTTGTTTGGCTGATTGGCTGGTTGGCTGACTAGGTGACTGGCTGGCTGGCTGGTTGTTTGGCTGATTGGCTGACTAGGTGACTGGCTGGCTGGCTGGCTGGTTGTTTGGCTGATTGGCTGACTGGCTGACTAGGTGACTGGCTGGCTGGTTGGCTGGTTGTTTGGCTGATTGGCTGGCTGACTGACTGGCTGGCTGGTTGGTTGACTGACTGACTGGCTGGTTGGTGTGACACTTTGTTGGGCTCCTGAGTGGTGCAGCGTTCTAAGGCACTGTATTTCAGTGCAAGAGGCGTCACTTCAGTCAATGGTTCAAATCTAGGCTGAATCACATCCGGCCGTGATTGGGAGTCCCATAGTACAATTGGCCCAGTGTCGTCTGGGTTTGTCCGAGGTAGGCCGTCATTGTAAATAAGAATTTGTTCTTACCTGACTTGCCTAGTTAAATAAAGGTTAAATAAAATTAAAATAAACACGAGACCAGATGACTCACTGGCTGGACAAGGTATGCACTCTGCAGTGGTCTATGGTCTCTATAGGAGGATGTGTGCTGCACTCTGCAGTAGGTCTCTATAGGAGGTGTGTCTATAGGAGGATGTGTGGCACTCTGCAGTAGGTCTCTATAGGAGGATGTGTACTCTGCAGTGGTCTCTATAGGAGGATGTGTGTGTGCACTCTGCAGTATGTCTCTATTGGATGATGTGTCTGGTCTATAGGAGGATGTGTCACTGGTAGGTCTCTATAGGAGGATGTGTATGGTCTCTATAGGAGGATGTGTCACTCTGCAGTCTCTCTGGTCTCTTTGGAGGATGTGTCTGGTCTCTATAGGAGGATGTGTCTGGTCTCTATAGGAGGATGTGTCTGGTCTCTATAGGAGGATGTGTCTGGTCTCTATAGGAGGATGTGTCTGGTCTCTATAGGAGGATGTGTCTGGTCTCTTTGGTAGGATGTGTCTGGTCTCTATAGGAGGATGTGTCTGGTCTCTATGGAGGATGTGTGTGGTCTCTATAGGAGGATGTGTCTGGTCTCTATAGGAGGATGTGTCTGGTCTCTATAGGAGGATGTGTCTGGTCTCTATAGGAGGATGTGTCTGGTCTCTTTGGTAGGATGTGTCTGGTCTCTATAGGAGGATGTGTCTGGTCTCTATAGGAGGATGTGTCTGGTCTCTGCAGTAGGTCTCTATAGGGGGATGTTTCTGGTCTCTATAGGAGGATGTGTCTGGTCTCTATAGGAGGATGTGTGTGGTCTCTATAGGAGGATGTGTCTGGTCTCTATAGGAGGATGTGTCTGGTCTCTATAGGAGGATGTGTGTAGTCTCTATAGGAGGATGTGTCTGGTCTCTATAGGAGGATGTGTGATGGTCTCTATATACAATCCTTGACTGTATACTGGTCTCAGATCTCAGGGAAAAATAGGTTCCGTCTCATGTGTCTTCAATCTTGTCCCATCTCAATATCTCTCTGCTTGTCTTGTCTGGTTAGGAAGTCTTTTAAAAGATACCATTATGTCACAGGTATCTATCAGGAGGCCATGTGCTATAGTAGGTAGTAATCTTAGTAGTAGTAGTCTCTATAGGAGGTAGCAGTAGTAGCTATGTAGTAGTAGTAGTCTATAGGAGGATGTGTATGGTCTCTATAGGAGGATGTGTCTGGTCTCTATAGGAGGATGTGTAGTAGTAGTAGTCTAGTAGCAGGAGTGTCTAGTAGTCTATAGGAGGATGTGTATGGTCTGCTAGTAGGAGGATGTGTATGTCTCTTTAGGTAGGATGTGTGTGGTCTCTATAGGAGGATGTGTATATCTATAGGAGGATGTGTAGTGGTAGTAGTAGTAGTAGTAGTAGTAGTAGTGGTAGTATATAACTCTATAGGAGGATGTGTCTGCAGTCTACTAGGAGGATGTGTCTGGTCTCTATAGGAGGATGTGTCTGGTCTCTATAGGAGGATGTGTGTTGGTCTCTATAGGAGGATGTGTGTGGTCTCTATAGGAGGATGTGTTGGTCTCTATAGGAGGATGTGTCTGGTCTCTATCATCAAGGAGGATGTGTCTGGTCTCTATAGGAGGATGTGTCTGGTCTCAATCAGGATCTCAGGATGTGTCATTGTCTCTATAGGAGGATGTGTCTGGTCTCTATAGGAGGATGTGTCTGGTCTCTATAGGAGGATGTTGAGGATGCCTGGTCTGGTTGTCTATAGGAGGATGTGTCTGGTCTCTATAGGAGGATGTGTCTGGTCTCTTTGGTCAGGATGTGTGTGGTCTCTATAGGAGGATGTGTATGGTCTCTATAGGGGATGTGTCTGGTCTCTATAGGAGGATGTGTAATGTAAATGTAAGTCTCTATAGGAGGATGTGCTGCCCACTGCACTCTATAGGAGGATGTGTTCTGGTCTCTATAGGAGGATGTGTCCGTGGTCTCTATAGGAGGATGTGTCTGGTCTCTATAGGAGGATGTGTCTGGTCTCTATAGGAGGATTGTCTGGTCTATCTATAGGAGGATGTGTCTGGTCTCTTTAGGAGGATGTGTGTGGTCTCTATAGGAGGATGTGTCTGGTCTCTATAGGAGGATGTGTCTGGTCTCTATAGGAGGATGTGTCTGGTCTCTATAGGAGGATGTGTCTGGTCTCTATAGGAGGATGTGTCTGGTCTCTATAGGAGGATGTGTGTGGTCTCTATAGGAGGATGTGTCTGGTCTCTATAGGAGGATGTGTCTGGTCTCTATATTGTTATTCACATCCTTGACTGATATACTGCAGGCTACAGATCTCATGGGAAAAATATTAATTTGTTCCGTCTCACTCGCCACCCTTCAATCTTGTCCCATTTTGCTCAATTCCCCCATCTCTCTGCTTGTCTTATCTGGGTCTAGGACAGTCTTTTAAAAGATACCATTATATAAACCACAGCAGTATCCTTCATTCTGCCATCTGTCAACTATAGTAGTAGTAGTAGTAGT
>NW_027009656.1:32500-41921 GCF_036934945.1 Oncorhynchus masou masou
CAGATTACTAAAGAGATACACTGCATAGAGATATCTTTATGTTATTAACCCTCCAATTACCCATTACTCATGCATTAACACCCTCCAGAGAGAGCAGAGCAGAGCAGGGGCAGAGCAGAGCAGAGCAGAACAGGGGCAGGGCAGATCAGAGCAGGGCAGAGCAGAGCAGAGCAGGGGCAGAGCAGAGCAGAGCAGAGCAGAACAGAGGCAGAGCAGAGCAGAACAGGGGCAGGGCAGAGCAGAGCAGAGCAGAGCAGAACAGGGGCAGGGCAGATCAGAGCAGGCAGGCAGAGCAGGGGCAGAGCAGAGCAGAGCAGAACAGAGGCAGAGCAGAGCAGAACAGGGGCAGGGCAGAACAGGGGCAGGGCAGAGCAGAACAGGGCAGAGCAGAACAGGGGCAGGGCAGGGCAGAGCAGAGCAGAGCAGAGCAGAGCAGGGGCAGGGGCAGGGCAGGGCAGGGCAGGGCAGGGCAGGGCAGGGCAGGGCAGGCAGAGCAGAGCAGAGCAGAGCAGGGGCAGGGCAGAGCAGGGGCAGGGCAGAGCAGAGCAGGGGCAGGGCAGGGCAGCAGGGGCAGAGCAGGGGCAGAGCAGAGCAGGGGCAGGGCAGAGCAGGGGCAGGGCAGGGCAGGGCAGAGCAGAGCAGAGCAGAGCAGGGCAGGGCAGAGCAGAGCAGAGCAGAGCAGAGCAGAGCAGGGCAGGGCAGGGCAGGGCAGGGCAGGCAGGGGCAGGGGCAGGGGCAGGGCAGGGCATGGCAGAGCAGAACAGAACAGGGGCAGGGCAGAGTAGGGGCAGGGCAGAGTAGAGCAGAGCAGAACAAGGGCAGAGCAGGGCAGAGCAGAGCAGAGCAGGGGCAGGGCAGATTAGGGGCAGAGCAGAGCAGGGCAGGGCAGAGAAGAGCAAGGGCAGCAGGGCAGAGCAGGGGCAGGCAGGGCAGAGCAGAGCAGGGCAGGTGCAGAGCAGGGCAGAACAGGGGCAGAGCAGAGCAGGGGCAGGGCAGAGTAGAGCAGAGCAGAACAAGGGCAGGGCAGGGCAGGGGCAGGGCAGAGCAGAGCAGAGCAGGGCAGAGCAGAGCAGAGCAGGGGCAGGGCAGAGTAGGGGCAGAGCAGAGCAGGGCAGAGCAGAGCAGGGCAGGGCAGGGCAGGGCAGAGAAGAGCAAGGGCAGAGCAGAGCAGGGCAGAGCAGAGCAGGGCAGAGCAGAGTAGGGGCAGAGCAGAGCAGAGTAGGGGCAGAGCAGGGCAGGGCAGAGAAGAGCAGGGCAGAGCAGAGCAGGGGCAGATCAGGGTAGAGCAGGGGCCTGGATGGTTACAATGAGGCTTTGTGAATGAGTGCTCTCTCTTTTTGGGCTGATCAAAAGAGGGATGATGTAATGGTGGACATTATGACTGGTTGGTGGCCGTCCCGCCCCATCGTTGTCACTCTGTTCAAAAGTGGGATGATGTAATGGGTGGACATTATCACTGGTTGGGGGCCGTTCCGCCCCATCGTTGTCACTCTGATCAAAAGTGGGATGATGTCATGTTGTACATTATGACTGGTTGGGGGACGGGCCAGGCTGGTTGGGGACCAGGCTGGTTGGCGGCCGTCCCGCCCCATCGTTGTCACTCTGATCAAAAGTGGGATGATGTAACGGTGGACATTATGACTGGATGGGGTACGGGCCAGGCTGGTTGGTTGTGGTACGGGCCAGGCTGGTTGGTTGGGGGACGGGCCAGGCTGGTTGGTTGGGGGACGGGCCAGGCTAGTTGGTTGGGGGACGGGCCATGCTGGTTGGGGGACGGGCCAGGCTAGTTGGTTGGGGGACGGGCCATGCTGGTTGGGGGACGGGCCAGGCTGGTTGGTTGGGGGACGGGCCAGGCTAGTTGGTTGGGGGACGGGCCATGCTGGTTGGGGGACGGGCCAGGCTGGTTGGTTGGGGGACGGGCCAGGCTAGTTGGTTGGGGGACGGGCCATGCTGGTTGGGGGACAGGCCAGGCTAGTTGGTTGGGGGACGGGCCATGTTGGTTGGTGGACGGGCCATGCTGGTTGGGGGACGGGCCATGCTGGTTGGGGGACGGGCCATGCTGGTTGGGGGACGGACCAGGCTGGCTGGGGGACGGGCCAGGCTGGTTGGTGGACGGGCCATACTGGTTGGTGGACGGGCCATGCTGGTTGGGGGACGGGCCATACTGGTTGGTGGACGGGCCATGCTGGTTGGAGGACGGGCCATGCTGGTTGGGGGACGGGCCATGCTGGTTGGGGGACGGGCCATGCTGGTTGGGGACGGGCCATGCTGGTTGGGGACGGACCAGGCTGGCTGGGGGACGGGCCAGGCTGGTTGGGGGATGGGCCAGGCTGGTTGGGGGACGTCCCTCCCTATTGTTGTCACTCTGATTTCTTCAACATGAAACCGCGGCTGTTATACCAGTTTACTCTGAGTACTGTCTCTATAAAGACAGTTTACTCTGAGTGAAGTACTGGATCTGTAAAGACAGTTTACTCTGAGTACTGTCTCTATAAAGACAGTTTACTCTGAGTGAAGTACTGTCTCCATAAAGACAGTTTACTCTGAGTACTGTCTCTATAAAGACAGTTTACTCTGAGTGAAGTACTGTCTCTATAAAGACAGTTTACTCTGAGTACTGTCTCTATAAAGACAGTTTACTCTGAGTGAAGTACTGTCTCTATAAAGACAGTTTACTCTGAGTACTGTCTCTATAAAGACAGTTTACTCTGAGTGAAGTACTGTCTCTATAAAGACAGTTTACTCTGAGTACTGTCTCTATAAAGACAGTTTACTCTGAGTGAAGTACTGTCTCTGTAAAGACAGTTTACTCTGAGTGAAGTACTGTCTCTATAAATACAGTTTACTCTGAGTGAAGTACTGTCTCTATAAAGACAGTTTACTCTGAGTGAAGTACTGTCTCTTTAAGACAGTTTACTCTGAGTGAAGTACTGTATCTGTAAAGACAGTTTACTCTGAGTGAAGTACTGTCTCTATAAAGACAGTTTACTCTGAGTGAAGTACTGTCTCTATAAAGACAGTTTACTCTGAGTGAAGTATTGTCTCTTTAAGACAGTTTACTCTGAGTGAAGTACTGTCTCTTTAAGACAGTTTACTCTGAGTGAACTGTCAGTTTACTCTGAGCGACCATGTCATGGGGACATTTCTCAGTCTGTCCTTTCTCGACTCCTCCATCCTCCTCTCCTCCATGACCTAGAAACTGTGGTGGAGTGGTCAAGGAGAGTGTCCGTTCGTTAGTAGGGAAATGGAGGAGTGTGCTCTCCTCCTCAGTGACCTACTTCAGCAGAGGATGAACAAGAGTATCTTCCTGGTGGCTAGCGTCGGCCCCACCCCCTTTTAATCAGCTGTTGTTTACTCGGAGAAAAGCATGCACCCGTTTACAAACAATACGCTGCTAATCATTGTATCTATAAATGTCTTGCACAACCAGCTAATATAGTGTTTATCACTATACACAGTTATTTTGGTATTCCACCTGGTAAACGTCATTTTCCTGATGATGAGCGGGTGGAGAAGGAGAGTGATTTCACCGTATACGGTGTTACCGGAAGTGCACACTAAGGGTGTTATATAAAATTTAATAAAATGTAGGCAGCAGGGATCTTGACCCAGGAGGGTTTCAAATGTCTCTTGTCTGGGTACCAGACTTTTTAGCTAACATTCCACTCCATGTCATTGCCAAAGAGACGGGCCTTTCGACAATCTCAATGTTCAATATGCAGCTGGATTTAGGGCAGAGTTGCTGATTGGTTGTTGGAAATAACATTCATATTTTCCATGACAGCATGTGGAGCCTCCAATATGTAAATATAATTATAGCAGTCAAAAGCAAACATTTAGCTGTTAGCTAGACACGTTGTTGTATGTTGAGGCTTAAAAACAAACATTTAGCAGTTAGCTAGACACGTTGTTGTATGTTGAGGCTGAAAAACATTTAGCTGTTAGCTAGACACGTTGTTGTATGTTGAGGCTTAAAAACAAACATTTAGCTGTTAGCTAGACAAGTTGTTGTATGTTGAGGTTCAAAAACAAACATTTAGCTGTTAGCTAGACAAGTTGTTGTATGTTGAGGTTTAAAAACAAACATTTAGCTGTTAGCTAGACAAGTTGTTGTATGTTGAGGTTTAATAACAAACATTTAGCTGTTAGCTAGACACGTTGTTGAGGTTTCAAAAACAAACATTTAGCTGTTAGCTAGGCAAGTTGTTGAATGTTGAGGCTTAAAAACAAAGCAAAGATGTTTTGTGTTTGGAAATGCAGTATGTTTTTAGTTTGAGAATTGAGAGGTGAGCTAGCAACCTTTGACAGAACGGTCTGGACAAACGGAAAACGGTTGCTCAGCAACCGGATACCACGTGTTCTGTGGAGAGAGTTCCAATATTTGGATAATCGTTGTGATTGGAGGATAGCTGTGAGGATTATCGAATCAGGATCAACTCTGTTCTCCTCCTGTTCATTAATTATATAATTATACTTATAACCTATAGTTATTGGAAATATCCCGGTATATGGTATAAACAGTATATCTCCCAAGCCCACTACTCTCCTTCTCTCCCCTCTCTCTTTTCCCCCAGGATGAGGCAGCATGGTCTCATTTGTTTAGACCACACATTCTCTTTCAATATCATTCCCATGGACTTGCTGCTGTTATTTAAACTGGGTTTGACCGTTCATTTGGTCGGTTACCAAGCATGGCATCATGGTCACCTTGTCTGCTGCACATGATCTCAGCACCACAGGAAGTGACCTCAGGGCCTGACGGAGCCCCTCCCGCCCTCCCAACACACTCCCTCTCCCCCAACACACTCCCTCTCCACTTCCTACCATTGCGGAATGAGAAACTCTCCTGTCTCCTCCACTACAGCACATGTACCTGGTTTGTTGACGTCTCGTTCTCCACATCTCTCCTCACTGCTGTGTTCTTGTCAGTAAAGGCTTGTTTTAGCTGTTTCACCGTAAACAAAGAGGAAAATAGCACCGCTCAGATCTCTGACTGTCACCAGGATAAGGATGTAGACAGGAATATGTCTCTTGGTTTGCCTACGTAGTAACACTGCTGTGTGTTTTTACACTTCATCCTATTCGTACCAACATCCTGCTCATCTCCCTCTCTCTGCACACGGGTCATTAATAAATAGATGGTTTTTGTTGTCAGATACACCAGATAGGTGCAGTGCAGACAATGCCTTAGATTAGGTCCTGGTGTTAGGTTCTGCTCACTGCCAGACCAGGCATCGATATAGCTAGGCAGTGAGCTTGATATGCTATACGAATCCCCCTGACAGAAACAAAAACAGAGCCAGACAGGTGGAGGCTGGGGTGCTGGTGGGCTAGCAGAAAGCAGACGTAGCATATCAAGTAACGCATGTTACGGCAACAACATAGTAGCAGGAAACCCCACGTCATAGTAGGCACGCAGCAGCCAGCGGAGGATGAGTATGCAGAAATGGTCAGCTTAAATAGACTGCCATGCAGAATGAGGAATCTAATTGGTCAAATTAAAAGACAGGTTATTTATCATAGATATATGATGACAGATGGACAGGTTATTTATCATAGATATATGATGACAGATGGACAGGTTATTTAGCATAGATATATGATGACAGATGGACAGGTTATTTAGGATAGATATATGACAACAGATGGACAGGTTATTTATCATAGATATATGATGACAGATGGACAGGTTATTTATCATAGATATATGATGACAGATGGACAGGTTATTTAGCATAGATATATGATGACAGATGGACAGGTTATTTATCATAGATATATGATGACAGATGGACAGGTTATTTATCATAGATATATGATGACAGATGGACAGGTTATTTATCATAGATATATGATGACAGATGGACAGGTTATTTAGGATAGATATATGATTACAGATGAACAGGTTATTTAGCATAGATATATGATGACAGATGGACAGGTTATTTATCATAGATATATGATGACAGATGGACAGGTTATTTAGCATAGATATATGATGACAGATGGAACAGGTTATTTATCATAGATATATGATGACAGATGGACAGGTTATTTATCATAGATATATGATGACAGATGGAACAGGTTATTTATCATAGATATATGATGACAGATGGACAGGTTATTTATCATAGATATATGATGACAGATGGAACAGGTTATTTATCATAGATATATGATGACAGATGGACAGGTTATTTATCATAGATATATGATGACAGATGGACAGGTTATTTATCATAGATATATGATGACAGATGGACAGGTTATTTATCATAGATATATGATGACAGATGGACAGGTTATTTAGGATAGATATATGACGACAAGTGCTCAATATGTTGAGGTACAGTAGAACCTAAAAGGGTTCTTTGGCTGTTCCAATAGGAGAACCCTTTGAAGAACTCTTTTTAGTTCCAGGTAGAACCCTTTTGATTCCAAGTAGAACCTTTTGGGGTTCCATGTAGAACCTTTTCCACAGAAGGCGCAACATGGACCCCAAAATGGTTCTACCTGGAACTAAAAAGGATTTTTACCTGGAACCCAAAATGGTTCTTCTATGGAAACAGCTGCAGAACCCTTTTGAAACCCTTTTTTTCTTTGAGTACATTGGATACTGAGGTCATATCAGATAGTTTCTCCAACCCAAATGGCATGTTGTGAGATCACTATAAAGTCCTGATCAAAAGTAGTGCACTACATAGGGAATAGGATGCCATTTGGACAGAGAGGGTTTCATGTGAATTATCTAGCATGAATGAAGTTATTAGAGATAACTGACTGCTTGTCTTTGTGTTACTGACTGAGCTATGCTGCAGGCTCTCTCTCTCTCTCTCTCTCTCTCTCTCTCTCTCCTCCCTATGACTCTCTCTCTCTGTCTCTCTCTCTCTCTCTCACTCTCTCTCTCTCTCTCTCCCTCGGTCTCTCTCTCTCTCTCTCTCTCTCTCTCTCTCTCTCTCTCTCTCCCTATGACTCTCTCTCTCTCTGTCTCTCTCTCTCTCTCTCTCCCTCTCCTCTCTCTCTCTCTCTCCCCCCTCTCTCTCTCTCTCTCTCCCCCCCCCCTCCCTCCCTCTCTCTCTCTCTCTCTCTCTCTCTCTCTCTCTCTCTCTCTCACTCTCTCTCTCCCCTCTGGATGATTGTGTGTGTGCTCGCTCTTCACAGTTATTCTTCACAGTTTAACCTACCTGTGACCTAGTTAGCTGGACAACTACAGTAAGTGTGTTGTTGTGTTTTAGTAACCTCGTATCGCTTCACCAAGCCCGTCCCCTCAGTCTTTTAGGAGAAACCATTTGGATCTCTCGATGTGTGTTGCTGTGGCAGAACTCTGGGGGAAATGGGGGATACTCAGAGGCATCTCTAGGATGAAAACGGCTGTGCCTGTGTGTGTGTGTGCCTGTGTGTGTGTGTGCCTGTGCCTGTGTGTGTGTGTGCCTGTGCCTGTGTGTGTGTGTGTGTGTGTGTGTGTGTGTGTGACATCTGGCCAGACAGTTGGCTGTGCACCAACCTAGCCAATATGTTCACCACCACTGTGGATGATATTGTATTCACCTTTGATTATGTTCTTATTCATTATTCAAGAGTCCTAACCACGTATGCACTATGCTGGAGGGCCGGGACCCAGGCTGCCCTGCATTAACATATCTGTAGATATTAACCCATCTATTAGAACGCATAGTGTTATTACCGTATGGAATATTCAGTCTGTCTGGTTTAATAGTCTGTGACTGCCTGTATGGAACATCAATGAGTTGGTTTGTCTGGTTTCATGTTGTGAGATCACTAGTCCTGTAATGATGGACTGATCTTTCTGTACGCTCTTAAAGGAACATCAATGAGTTGGTGATATATCAATTTTCTGAAATGTTGGTAAATGTATGTGAATTAAAAACACATCCTGAGATCTAGCTATACATGGGCTAGTGAAAAGACACACATGATTTTGTATGAAATATATTGCAAGGTAATTTTATTTTAGAGAGACAAAAATAATCATGTTTTGTGGCAAAACGCAATATATCCAGCCACCTCAAAACGCTATCTATCCATCCACAAAATGCAAATCCATCAACAATCTATCCATCAACGGCAAAACGCTATCTATCCATCAACGGCAAAAACGCTATCTATCCATCCAACGGCCAAACCGCAAAACGCTATCTATCCATCCACCTCAAAGAACAGAACTCCAATAGAAAAAGTATCCCTGTTGGCTTTTAAACAGTCTACATGAATTAAAGTATCTGTGCATGAATAAATAGACGATTTATTGTATCCAGAGAGCAGTGAACAGTGTATAATTGTGTTTTCTTTTAATTGTATGGGGTTTTCACAGGTTGTTTCGTTAGGATACATCAAGGGCAGCTTTTTGAGTTGGGTTATATACCCTTCAGGGAAGGATTTGAGGACTAATAAGGACGTTGAAAGTCTTAAAGAATGAATTTGCCAGCCAAGGATGGGTTGATTCTTATCGTCGTAGTGACACAGCCCGCTGTTTGCAGCCTCTGTATTGGGTTGCAGCCATGTTATTCTTCCCTTTACCTGAGTGGCGCTGGATCTCGGCTTTCACCTTTTAAGGAGCTTGTTCAGAAAGTTCCCTCTTTGGGCCAAGAGGAACAGATATCACAGGCTCCAAATTAACTGTCGATGGGATCCATAATCAAAAGATCCACGAAACTCAAGAGCTCACATGTGGACAGCAACATCTCAAAGCTAACGTAATGTGGACGCTAGGTAGCCAGCATGCGGAACAGCAAGAGCTCAAAGCTAACGTAACGCTGGGTTGCCAGCATGTGGACAGCAATAGCTCAAAGCTAACGTAACGCTAGGTAGCCAGCATGCGGAACAGCAAGAGCTCAAAGCTAACATAACGCTGGGTTGCCAGCATGTGGACAGCAATAGCTCAAAGCTAACGTAACGCTAGGTGGCCAGCATAGGGAAAGCAATAGCTCAAAGCTAACGTAACGCTAGGTGGCCAGCATGCGGACAGCTGAGAGTGACAGCTGCCTATCTCCGCATCTGGCTGACTAAGCCATTAATAAAATAAGTGTGGAAAAAATATTTTACGACTGAACAGACAATTATAATGGAAACAATTCGCTAAATGACTCACTTTCGAAACCAGTGGCAAAACCCATATGGAACGTTCCATCCCTCTGGACAGTGGAAATAGCCATTTAGAGAGTTGGGACAACTTTTATCATTTTTATTTGTTTCCCAGAATTCTAGACGTTAAGTTAAACAGTGTTGTTTAAAATATTGTGATATTAATGGGGAGCTAACATGGCTGTCATAAAATGTTGTAGAGTAACCAACCAGCGGAGATCAGTATCAGTTATAATGTAACCAACCAGCTGAGAGTATCAGTTATAATGTAACCAACCAGCTGAACCAACCAGCTGAGTATCAGTTATAATGTAAC
>NW_027009657.1:0-41914 GCF_036934945.1 Oncorhynchus masou masou
TTTTTTGTGCACAGACTAGTAAACTGGCAGGCTGGCTAACAGCCTGCTACCTGGCCTGCACCCTATTTCATTGTGGAGCTGGAGTCTGCCACGAGCACAGTCAGTGTAGTCAGCTCAGCTATCCCCATTGAGACCGTGTCTGTGCCTTGACCTAGGTTGGGCAAAACTAAACATGGCGGTGTTCACCTTAGCAATCTCACTAGTATAAAGACCTCCTCCATGCCTGCCATTATTGAAAGATATCGTGATACCGCACATCTCAAAATAGGGCTACTTAATGTTAGATCCCTCACTTCAAAGGCAGTTATAGTCAACGAACTAATCACTGATCATAATCTTGATGTGATTGCCCTGACTGAAACGTGGCTTAAGCCTGATGAATTTACTGTGTTAAATGAGGCCTCACCTCCTGGTTACACAAGTGATCATATTCCCTGTGCATCCCACATTTACGATAGCAAATTTTAATTTACAAAAAAATATATTTTGAGCTTCTAGTCATGAAATCTATGCAGCCCACTCAATCACTTTTTATAGCTACTGTTTACAGGCCTCCTGGGCCATATACAGCGTTCCTCACTGAGTTCCCTGAATTCCTATCGGACCTTGTAGTCATAGCAGATAATATTGTAATTTTTGGTGATTTTAATATTCACATGGAAAAGTCCACAGACCCACTCCAAAAGGCTTTCGGAGCCATCATCGACTCAGTGGGTTTTGTCCAACGTCTCTGGACCTACTCACTGTCACAGTCATACTCTGGACCTAGTTTTGTCCCATGGAATAAATGTTGTGGATCTTAATAAATGACCTTTTAATGGCGTCAGACCGAGGATCTGCATCTGTCCTCGTGCTCCTAGACCTTAGTGCTGCTTTCGATCACCACATTCTTTTGTAGAGATTGGAAACCCAAATTGGTCTACACAGACAGGTTCTGGCCTGGTTTAGATCTTATCTGTCGGAAAGATATCTGTTTGTCTCTGTGAATGGTTAGTCCTCTGACAAATCAATTGTAAATTTCGGTGTTCCTCAAGGTACCGTTTTAGGACCACTATTGTTTTCACTATATATTTTACCTCTTGGGGATGTCATTCAAAAACATAATGTTAACTTTCACTGCTATTCAGATGACACGCAGCTGTACATTTCAATGAAATATGGTGAAACCCCAAAATTGCCCTCACTGGAAGCCTGTGTTTCAGACATAAGGAGGTGGTTGGCTGCAAACTTTCTACTTTTGAACTTGGACAAAACAGAGATGCTTGTTCTAGGTCCCAAGAAACAAAGAGATCTTCTGTTAAATCTGACAATTAATCTTGATGGTTGTACAGTGTTCTCAAATAAAACTGTGAAGGACCTCGGCGTTACTCTGGACCCTGATCTCTCTTTTGACGAACATATCAAGACTGTTTCAAGGAAAGCTTTTTTCCATCTACGTAACATTGCAAAAATCTGAAACTTTCTAGGTTGGACTACTGCAATGCTCTACTTTCCGGCTACCCCGATAAAACACAAAATTAGCTGAAGTTAGTGCTAAATACGGCTGCTAGAATCCTGACTAGAACCAAAAAATGGATCATATTACTCCAGTGCTAGCCTCCCTACACTGGCATCCTGTCAGGGCAAGGGCTGATTTCAAGGTTTTAGTGCTAACCTACAATGCATTACATGGACTTGCTCCTACCTATCTTTCTGATTTGGTCCTGCCGTATATACCTACACGTACGCTACGGTCACAAGACGCAGGCCTCCTAATTGTCCCTAGAATTTCTAAGCAAACAGCTGGAGGCAGGGCCTTCTCCTATAGAGCTCCATTTTTATGGAATGGTCTTCCTACCCATGTGAGAGACGCAGACTCGGTCTCAACCTTTAAGTCTTTACTGAAGACTCATCTCCTCAGTGGGCCATATGATTGAGTGTAGTCTGGCCCAGGAGTGTGAAGGTGAACGGAAAGGCTCTGGAGCAACGAACCGCCCTTGCTGTCTCTGCCTGGCCCGGTTCCCCTCTCTCCACTGGGATTCTCTGCCTCTAATCCTTTTACAGGGGCTGAGTCACTGGCTTACTGGTAATCTTCCATGCCGTCCCTGGGAGGAGTGCGTCACTTGAGTGGGTTTAGTCACTGACGTGATCTTCCTGTCTGGGTTGGCGCCCCCTTGTGTTGTGCCGTGGTGGAGATCTTCGTGGGCTATACTCGGCCTTGTCTCAGGATGGTAAATTGGTGGTTGAAGCTATCCCTCTAGTGGTGTGGGGCTGTGCTTTGGCAAAGTGGGTGGGATTATATCCTGCCTGTTTGGCCCTGTCTGGGGGTATCATCAGATTAGGCCACAGTGTCTCCTGACCCCTCCTGCCTCCAGTATTTATGCTGCAGTATATATCTGGAGTACTTCTCCTGTCTTATCCAGTGTCCTGTGTGAATTAAGTATGTTCTCTCCAATTCTCTCTTCTTGCTCTCTCTCGGAGGACCTGAGCCCTAGGACCATGCCTCAGGACTACCTGGCATGATGACTCCTTTATGTCCCCAGTCCACCTGGCTGTGCTGCTGCTCCAGTTTCAATTTTTCTGCCTGCGGCTATGGAACCCTGACCTGTTCACCAGATGTGCTACCTTTCCCAGATCTGCTGTTTTCAACTCTAGAGATAGCAGGAGTGGTAGAGATACTCCTAATGATCGACTATGAAAAGCCAACTGACATTTACTCCTGAGGTGCTGACTTGCTGCACCCTCGACATCTACTGTGATTATTATTATTTCACCTTGCTGGTCATTTATGAACATTTGAACATCTTCGTCATGTTCTGTTATAATCTCCACCCGGCACAGCCAGAAGAGGACTGGCCACCCCTCATAGCCTGGTTCCTCTCAGGATTCTTCCTAGGTTTTGGCCTTTCTAGGGAGTTTTTCCGAGCCACTGTGCTTCTACACCTACATTGCTTGCTGTTTGGGGTTTTAGGCTGGGTTTCTGTACAGCACATTGAGATATCAGCTGATGTAAGAAGGGATTTATAAATACATTTGATTTGTTTTGAACAGCACAAAGAGCAAGAAATATCTATAATTATCAATCTACACACGATAACCCATATTATCATAATGGCAAAGCTAAAACAGGTTTAGGGAACAACCCATTGAAATAACTTACACTGTACACTAGGTGTTGCCACCCTATGGTCACACACTACTCATTATGCTGATTTAGAACTTTCATTATTTAAAAACATGAAATACTGTCAATTACTGTCATAACATCAATTTGATTTTTTAAATATTGTGATATGATATTTTGTGCGTCTATTTATCAATAACATCTGTTGCGCGATGACTAATGTTAATAAGGATCGGCATCCCGTCGACGGGACAGTTGTAAATCATGCAGCGAGTTATGTCAAGATTGCAGATTGCAGAGAAACAACAAATGTTGGTACATGTAAGTGTCTTATATTGGCTGAAAGCTTAAATTCTTGTTAGTATAACTGCACTGTCAAATTTTTGTCACATCCTGACCATAGAAAGCCTGTATTTTCTATGGTAGAGTAGGTCAGGGCGTGAATAGGGGTTTAAGTCTAGTTTATTATTTCTATGTGGGGTTCTAGGTTTAATTTTCTATATTGGTGTTTGTGTATGAGTCCCAATTAGAGGCAGCTGGTAATCGTTGTCTCTAATTGGGGATCATACTTAAGTTGCATTTTTCCACCTGTGGGTTATGGGATATTGTTCATGTTTAGTTGCCTGTTAGCACTGCATTGCCGTCACGGTTTGTTTATTCTTTATTGTTTTGTCTTTGCTAAAGTTTCACTTCTTTAATAAATTATTTGGAACTCAAAGTATGCTGCGCCTTGGTCCGACCATTATTACGGACATCGTGACAGAATGTCCCATCCACAAAGGACCAAGCAGCGTGCCCAGGTATCCTGGACTTGGGAAGAGATCCTGGCAGGACAGGATGGGAGTCGCCTAGGAGCATGAGAGGACTGCGACGACGTCGGGGAGGAAGGCAACAGAAATCCCAAGAAACATTTTTGGGGGGTGCACATGGAGCTGTCGGCAGAGCCGAGGAGTGAAACAGAGCCAGTCAGGGAGAAAAGGGAGAAATGGGAGAGTTTTTGAGTTGGTGGAGGATGCACGGCATTTGCCCTAAGGAACGTGTTGTCAGTTTAGTGCCACCTGAGTCAGCTCCCCGTAATCGTCCTGAGAATTGTGTTAAAGTTCCAATTGAGGCCGGTTCTACACACCGTGTCTCCAGTACGCTTCCACAGCCCAGTACATCCTGTGCCAGCTCCCCTCACTTGCCGTGCGAAGGTTGTCATCTGTCCAGGACACGTTGTGTCAGCTCTACGCTCCAGACCTCCAGTGCGCCCCAAAGCCCAGTACATCCTGTGCCAGCTCCCCGCACTTGCCGTGCGAAGGTTGTCATCTGTCCAGGACACGTTGTGTCAGCTCTACGCTCCAGACCTCCAGTGCGCCTCCAAAGCTCAGTACATCCTGTACCTGCTCCTCGCATTCTCCCTCAAGTGCACCTTACCAGTCCAGTATGCCCTGTTCCTGCTCCACTCACTCTCCCTCAAGTGTGCCTTCTCAGTCAGGTACGTCCTGTGCCTGCTCCTCGCACTCTCCTCTGAGCTTCCGGTGACGTTTCACAGTCGCCAACTAACGATGGTCCACAGTCCGGAACCTCCTGAGACGGTCCACGTTGCAGAGCCTCCTGAGACGGTCCACGGTGCAGAGCCTCCTGAGACGGTCCACGGTGCAGAGCCTCCTGAGACGGTCCACGGTGCGGAGCCTCCTGAGATGGTCCACGGTGCGGAGCCTCCTGAGACGGTCCCCGGTCCGGAGCCTCCTGAGATGGTCCACGGTGCAGAGCCTCCTGAGACGGTCCACGGTGCGGAGCCTCCTGAGATGGTCCACGGTGCAGAGCCTCCTGAGACGGTCCACGGTGCGGAGCCTCCTCAGACGGTCCACGGTGCGGAGCCTCCTGAGACGGTCCACGGTGCAGAGCCTCCTGAGACGGCCCACTGTGCAGGAGCCTCCTGAGACGGTCCACGGTGCAGAGCTCTCCCAGGACGGGTCCACGGTGCAGAGCCTCCTGAGACGGTCCACGGTGCAGAGCCTCCTGAGACGAAGGTCCACGGTCCGGAACCTCCTGAGACGGTCCACGGTGCAGAGCCTCCTGAGACGGTCCACGTGCTTCCTGAGACGGTCCCCGGTCCGGAGCCTCCTGAGACGGTCCACGGTGCAGAGCCTCCTGAGACGGTCCACGGTGCAGAGCCTGAGACGGTCCACGGTGCAGAGCCTCCTGGAGACGGTCCACGGTGCAGAGCCCCTGGAGACGGTCCACGGTGCGGAGCCTCCTGAGACGGTCCACGTCCGGAACCTCCAGCTCCATGGCCGGGCGCTTCCCTGCGCCGGATGCCCAGTCTAAGCACGGCGTCCAGTACAGCTCCAAGGCCAGAGTCTTTGGCGTTGTGCCAAGTCCAGGCACAGTGTCCAGTCCCGCTCCATGGCAGGAGTATTCCTTGGCATCTAGGTCCAGTCCAGGCACAGTGTCCAGTCCCGCTCCATGGCAGGAGTATTCCTTACATCTAGGTCCAGTCCAGGCACAGTGTCCAGTCCCGCTCCATGGCAGAGTATTCTTTGGCATCTAGGTCCAGTCCATAACAGTGTCCAGTCCCGGCCTCCATGGCAGGGAGTATTCCATGGCATCTAGGTCCAGTCCAGGCACAGTGTTCAGCCTTGGTCCATGGCAGGAGTATTCCTTGGCATCTAGGTCCAGTCCAGGTACAAAAGTCCAGTCCCGCCTCCATGGCAGGAGTATTCCATGGCATCTAGGTCCAGTCCAGGCACAGTGTCCAGTCCCGCTCCATGGGCAGGAGTATTCCCCGGCATCTAGGTCCAGTCCAGGCACAGTGTTCAGCCTTGGTCCATATGCAGGAGCATTCCATGGCATCTAGGTCCAGTCCAGGCACAGTGTCCAGTCCCGCCTCCATGGCAGGGATATTCGATGGCATCTAGGTCCAGTCCAGGCACAGTGTTCAGCCTGGTCCATGGCAGGAGTATTCTTGGCATCTATAGGTCCAGTCCAGGCACAGTGTTCAGCCTTGTCCATGGCTGGATCTCAAGAGGATGAGCGGGTACATCGTCCCGCACCAGAGCCGCTAATGATGCTGGCGGATGAGCTGGTCACTTCGCGCCCGCACTAGAACCGACACTAGGCACCCCTAACCCCTTTTTTGTTTCAGCTTTATGGGTCGGAGTCCGCACACTTTGGGGGCGAGATATGACAAATAACATTTGTTTTGATTCCAAATGGTCATTAAAATGGAGTTGATCCCCTTTGCTGCTATAACAGCCATCACTCTTCTCGGGAAGACTTTCCACTAGATGTTGGAACATTACGCGGACTTGCTTCCATTCAGCCACGAGCATTAGTGAGGTCAGGCACCTGATGTTGGGTGATTAGGGCCTGGCTCGCAGTTGGGCGTTCCAATCTCATCCCAAAGGTGTTTGATGGTTTGAGGTCAGCTTCCTGTGCAGGCCAGTCAAGTTCTTCCACACTAATCTCAACAAACCATTTCTGTATGGACCTCGCTTTGTGCACTGTGGTATTGTCATGCTGAAACAGGAAAGGGCCTTTTTCCCAAACTGTTGCCACAAAGTTGCAAGCACAGAATTGTCTAGAATGTAATTGCACAGTATGATGTAGCGTTAAGATTTCCCCTTCACTGGAACTAAGGGGCTGAGCCCGAACCATGAAAAACAGTCCCAGATCATTATTCCTCCTCCACCAAACTTAACAGTTGGCACTGTGCATTGGAGCAGGTAGCATTCTCCTGGCATACACAAAACCCAGATTCATCCATAGTTCTGCCAGATGGGGAAGTGTGAAGACGATTTTAACCCGCTGCAGCACTCTGCAGGCCATTGTAAGGTCTACCACTTACTTATTGGCTGAGCCATTGTTGCTCCTAGACTTTTCCACTTCACAATAACAGCACTTACAGTTTACCGGGGCAGCTCTAGCAGGGCAGACATTTGACCTAACTGACTTGTTGGAAAGGTGGCATCCTATGAAGGTGCCACGTTGAAAGTCACTGAGCTCTTCAGTAAAGCCATTCTACTGCCAATGTTTGTCTATGGAGATTGCATGGCCGGGTGCTCGATTTTATACACCATGCTAGCAACGGGTGTGACTACTTATTTCAAAACACTTATTTCAAAAATACAGCCCCACAACCCAAACCCGCCAGAGCTGTGGAAGCAGGAACGGAGATTATAGTGTATATTTATATTCCGGAGTCTTAGTATTTTAGTATTTATATATTTCCTAATTCAATTATATAATAAAAAAAATGTGTGTAGTATTGTTATAGATATTACTGCACTGTTGGGGCTAGGAACACAAGTACTGTATATCGCTACACCCGCAGTAACATCTGTTCATTCTGTATAGTACCAATAACATTTTCTTTTCTTTGTTATTCGTCACATGCTTCGTAACCAAAGGTGTAGACAAACAGTGACATTTTTACTTACGGGCCCTTCCCAACAATACAGAGAGAAAGAAAATAGTTCAATAATAGAAAAGTAAAACATGTAATAATAGATACACAGTAAAGATAACTTGACTACATAAGTATGTGTGTGTGCGCGTGTGTGTGTGCCCCCTCCTCTGTGGTGTAGTAGCCAGGGGGTAGTGGGCAGGGACTGTCGGAGAAGGCAGAGACAGGAGATGCGTGTGACAGCTCCTTTGCACCTGGCACCCCGACCCCCACAACCCAAAACCCTCCAGAGCTGTGGAAGCAGGAACGGAGATACATAAACTCTCCTGGAACAAACAGAGGATGGGGGGTCAAAGTGTCATATCAATTTGTAGCAGTGGTGTCATTTCTTGAAGAGGCTAACCGCTGCCACTTCACTTTAGTTTAGTTTATCTTGACACTGTCCGTCCGTTCGTCCGTCTGTACACAGGTCCTTCTGTCTGTCCACTAGCAGACCTGACCTCACTCTGGAACATGGTGGGTATGCCCAGGGAAGAGTGGGCCAAACTCCCTGCTGCAGTGTGTGCAAACCTGGTCAGGATCTACAGGAAACATATGAGCTCTGTAATTGCAAACAAAGGTTTCTGTACCAAATATCAAGTTCTGCTTTTCTGATGTATCAAATACTTATGTCATGCAATAAAATGCAAATTAATTACTTAAAAATCATACAATGTAATTTTCTGGATTTTTGTTTTAGATTCCGTCTCTCACAGTTGAAGTGTACCTATGATAAAAATTACAGACCTCGACATGCTTTGTAAGTAGGAAAACCTGCAAAATCGGCAGTGTATCAAATACTTGTTCTCCCGACTGTACATATGAGATGAGTAATGCAAGATATGTAAACATTACTAAGTGAATGAGATACCCTACAATAATATTGTCACGCCCTGACCTTAGTTATCTTTGTTATCTTTATTATTTTGGTTAGGTCAGTGTGTGACGAGGGTGGTTTGTGTGTTATGTTCTGTCTAGGTTTTTAGTATATCTATGGGGTTTTGGTATGTCTAGGTAAATGTAGGTCTATGGTGGCCTGAATTGGTTCCCAATCAGAGGCAGCTGTTTATTGTTGTCTCTGATTGGGGATCCTATTTAGGTTGCCATCTTCAATTTTTTGGTTTTGTGGGTTATTGTCTATGTGTAGTTGCCTGTCAGCACTGTGGAGTATAGCGGCGTTTTGTTAGTTTGTTTAGTGTTCTTTGTGTATTAAAAGAAGAATGTATTCTTATCAGGCTTTGCCTTGGTCTCCTCGTTATGACGAACGTGACAAGTATAGAAAACAGTATATACATTGAGATGAGTAATGCCAGATATATAAACATTAAATGACTAAGATACCATAGAATAGAGAATATAAATATGAGATGAGTAATGCCAGATATATAAACATTAAATGACTAAGATACCATAGAATAGAGTATATAAATATGAGATGAGTAATGCCAGATATATAAACATTAAATGACTAAGATACCATAGAATAGAGTATATAAATATGAGATGAGTAATGCCAGATATATAAACATTAAATGACTAAGATACCATAGAATAGAGTATATAAATTTGAGATGAGTAATGCCAGATATATAAACATTAAATGACTAAGATACCATAGAATAGAGTATATAAATATGAGATGAGTAATGCCAGATATATAAACATTAAATGACTAAGATACCATAGAATAGAGTATATAAATATGAGATGAGTAATGCCAGATATATAAACATTAAATGACTAAGATACCATAGAATAGAGTATATAAATTTGAGATGAGTAATGCCAGATATATAAACATTAAATGACTAAGATACCATAGAATAGAGTATATAAATATGAGATGAGTAATGCCAGATATATAAACATTATTAAAGTTACTAGTGTTCCATTCCGTAAAGGGCCAGTGATTTCTAGTCTATTTCTCTCTCATCATCTCTCTCTCAGCCTCTAATGTGCTAGTGATGGCCTTGATATAGAAGCTGTTTTTCAGTCTCTCGGTCCCAGCTTTAATGCACCTGTACTGACCTTGCCTTATGGCTGATAGCAGGGTGAACAGGCAGTGGCTCGGGTGGTTGTTGTCATCAGTTCAGACCACTTTAACCAAACCCCTCCATTAACACCATATATGTTATTACCTCAGGGGACCAGCATTCTAACCATTTATCCTCTCTTTCACTCTCTCTCCCTCCCTTCCTCACTCCCCCTCCAAATCAATGATAAAAGACGGGGAAATATGAGATTGATTTATTTGCTTCAGTGTTCTTTGGGATTAAGATTTTTTTTCTCTCCCTTTCCACAAACTGAAACCAATTAGTGGGTGGAGCACTTGTAGTGTGGAATGTAGGTCGACCTGAGGAGTAATAAAAAACTATTGACTTTTTGGTGACTGTAAGCGGCGTGAAAGGGGTGCCGCTGACTTGTCCGACATGAAAAGAGCTCCATTAATTTCACTTATTTCAAGAAGGGACCTGTCAAGTCCTAATGTGTCCCACACACTTCTAGCATTCAGACACCCTGACACCGGCCCGGCCCAGCCGAAATGAGTTACGTTACTTCAACCACTCAGAGAGGGAGAGGGGAAGAGAGAGGGGGAGAGAGTTGACGGAGTAATTACTAATTCCCTGTTTGAGGCTGGAACTGAGGCCTTTCATACATGGCTAATTCTGCCTCAAACACTCTTTCTACATCTCTCTCTCTCTACATCTCTCTACATCTCTCTCTACATCTCTCTCTCTCTCTACATCTCTCTCTCTCTCTCTACATCTCTCTCTACATCTCTCTCTACATCTCTCTCTACATCTCTCTACATCTCTCTCTCTCCATCTCTCCCTCTCTCTCTATTCATCTCTCTCTCTCTACATCTCTCTCTCTCTCTGCAGCTCTCTACATCTTTCTCTCTCTCTCTCTACATCTCTCTACATCTCTCTCTACATCTCTCTCTCTCTCTACATCTCTCCCTCTCTCTCTATTCATCTCTCTCTCTACATCTCTCTCTCTCTGCAGCTCTCTACATCTTTTCTCTCTCTCTCTACATCTCTCTACATCTCTCTCTACATCTCTCTCTCTCTCTACATCTCTCCCTCTCTCTCTATTCATCTCTCTCTCTCTACATCTCTTCCTCTCTCTATACATCTCTCTCTCTCTCTACATCTCTCTACATCTCTCTACATCTCTCTCTCTCTCTCTACATCTCTCCCTCTCTCTCTATTCATCTCTCTCTCTCTACATCTCTTCCTCTCTCTCTACATCTCTCTCTCTGCAGCTCTCTACATCTTTCTCTCTCTCTCTCTACATCTCTCTACATCTCTCTCTAAATCTCTCTCTCTCTACATCTCTCCCTCTCTCTATTCATCTCTCTCTCTCTACATCTCTTCCTCTCTCTCTACATCTCTCTCTCTCTCTCTGCAGCTCTCTACATCTTTCTCTCTCTCTCTCTACATCTCTCTACATCTCTCTCTACATCTCTCTCTCTCTCTACATCTCACCCTCTCTCTCTATTCATCTCTCTCTACATCTCTTCCTCTCTCTCTACATCTCTCTCTCTCTCTGCAGCTCTCTACATCTCTCTCTCTCTCTCTCTACATCTCTCTACATCTCTCTCTACATCTCTCTCTCTCTACATCTCTCCCTCTCTCTCTATTCATCTCTCTCTCTCTCTACATCTCTTCCTCTCTCTCTACATCTCTCTCTCTCTCTCTGCAGCTCTCTACATCTCTCTCTCTCTCTAGATCTTTCTCTCTCTCTCTGCAGCTCTCTCTCTCTCTCTCTCTCTACATCTCTCTACATCTTTCTCTCTCTCTGCATCTCTCTCTACATCTCTCTACATCTCTCTCTCTCTACATCTCTCCCTCTCGACATCTCTCCCTCTCTCTCTCTCTACATCTCTCTCTCTCAATTCAATTCAATTCAAGGGGCTTTATTGGCATGGAAAACATGTGTTAACATTGCCAAAGCAAGTGAGGTCATCTCTCTCTCTCTCTCTCTCTCTCTCTCTCCTCTCTCTCTCTCTCTCTCTCTCTCTCTCTCTTCTCTCTCTCTCTCTCTCTCTCTCTCTCTCTCTCTCTCTCCCTCTCTCTCATCTCCCTACATCTATCTTTCTCTCTACATCCATCTTTCTCTCTCCTGTCGCTCTCTCTCTCTCTCTGATTGTGGAGCATGCCCAGGGTACTGTGACACTGATGTGACACAATATAGAAATGACTACACATGCTTTGAGTATAACCCATAGGGCATCCTCAAAACACTTCTCATTTAAGCAGGTTATACAAACCATACAGACCATCCATTAAATAAAAATAATGTTTGGAGGTATACAACGGATCATCAAATTCAGTTCAGGCCATGACAAAGCTGCTTATTGTATGTGGCCATCAAATGTCAGTATGACTAAAATAAAGATCATCAATCCAGCTCCAGATTACATGTTACTCATTTCATTTGTTAATAATGTTATCATGTATTAATCTATCCTTGGACGATAGCTAAGACTCATTTATCAAAGTTCTCATATTGTGTAGTCCAGAGGTACAGTACGTAACCAAGGATGAATCTATGTTGGTGATATCTCATCTCCTAGTCCCTGATTAACGAAACCTGAATTAGGCCTTTTCCTGGAACTTCATCTAATCTGGGGCTTGAAGAGAAGGACGTCATTTCAGAGAGTCAGAGAGTCTACTTCACTGACTTTAGCTGGCCGTCATTGTAAATAAGAATTTGTTCTTAACTGACTTGCCTAGTTAAATACAGGTTAAATAAAAAAACAGCGTGTGTGTGTGTGTGTGTGTGTGTGTGTGTGTGCGTGTGTGTGTGTGTGTGAGGAGGTGAGAGGCTATCTGCAGACAGAAACAAATCAGTGCGTGTGAGATATAAAAGCAGCCATTATGATATATGGTGATCATGCCTAACCCTGCCACGGCTGTGTATAATCACTCACACATATTCACATGATTGATGAAAAATGCGTTTGTGAAAACCGAGCTGCTTTGTTATCATCCTGTTTGTTTCTGTCTCTCTCTCTCTCTCTCTTTCTCGCTCTCTCTCTTTAGTCACTCCCTCTCTCTCTCTCTCTCCTCCTCCCTCTCTCTCTCCTCACTCCCTCTCTCTTCACTCTCTCTCTTCTCTCTTCTCTCTCCTCACTCCCTTTCTCTCTTCTCTCTCCCTCTCTCCTCTCTCCCTCTCTCTCTCCTCACTCCCCTCTCTCTTTTCTCTCTCCCTCTCTCTCTTCTCTCCCTCTCTCTCTTCTCACTCCCTCTCTCTCTTCTCACTCCCTCTCTCTCTTCTCACTCCCTCTCACCTCTCACTCCCTCTCTCTCTTCTCACTCCCTCTCCTCTCACTCTCTCTCTCTCCTCACTCCCTTTCTCTCTTCTCACTCACTCCCTCTCTCTCTTCTCACTCCCTCTGTCGTTCACACCAGAGGGTTTCGGCGAAAGCCAAGTGAGATGAGTGGCGACATGACGGAGCACCACTACGGAGCACCACTACGGAGCACCACCATGGAGCACCACCATGGAGCACCACCATAGAGCACCACCACAGAGTACCACTACGGAGCACCACCATGGAGCACCACTACGGAGCACCACCATGGAGCACCACTACGGAGTACCACTACAGAGCACCACTACGGAGCACCACTATGGAGCACCACCACAGAGCACCACCACGGAGTACCACTACGGAGTACCACTACGGAGCACCACCATGGAGTACCACAATGGAGCACCTCTACAGAGCACCACTACAGAGCACCACTACGGAGCACCACCACGGAGCACCACTACGGAGCACCTCTACAGAGCACCACTACGGAGCACCACTACGGAGCACCACTACGGAGCACCACTACGGAGCACCACTATGGAGCACCTCTACAGAGCACCACTACGGAGCACCACTACGGAGCACCACTACGGATCACCACTATGGAGCACCACTACGGAGCACCACTACAGAGCACCACTACGGAGCACCACTCACGAGCACTACTACAGAGCACCACTACGGAGCACCACTCACGGGAGCACCACTACGGAGCACCACCATGGAGCACCACTACGGGCACCATACGGAGCACCACTACGGAGCACCACTACAGAGCACCACTATGGAGCACCACTACGGAGCACCACTACGGAGCACCACCATGGAGAACCACCATGGAGAACCACCATGGAGCACCACCATGGAGCACCACTACGGAGCACCACTACGAGCACCACGTATATGAGATGCATGAGCACCACTCACGGAGCACCACTACAGAGCACCACTATAGAGCACCACTACGGAGCACCACTACGGAGCACCACTACGGAGCACCACTACAGAGCACCACAATGGAGCACCACTACAGAGCACCACTACGGAGCACCACTACGGAGCACCACTACGGAGCACCACTACGGAGCACCACCATGGAGCACCACACGGAGCACCACTACGGAGCACCACTACGGAGCACCACTACAGAGCACCACTATGGAGCACCACCACGGAGCACCACTACGGAGCACCACTATGGAGAACCACCATGGAGCACCACCATGGATCACCACTACGGAGCACCACTACGGAGCACCACTACGGAGCACCACTACGGAGCACCACTACAGAGCACCACTATAGAGCACCACTACGGAGCACCACTACAGAGCACCACTACGGAGCACCACTATGGAGCACCACTACAGAGCACCACAATGGAGCACCACTACAGAGCACCACTATGGAGCACCACTACTGAGCACCACTACGAAGCACCACTACGGAGCACCTCTACGGAGCACTACTACAGACTACCACTACGGAGCACCACTACGGAGCACCTCTACGGAGCACTACTACAGACAACCACTACGGAGCACCACTACGGAGCACCACTACGGAGCACCACTACGGAGCACCACTACGGAGCACCACTACAGAGCACCACTATGGAGCACCACTACGGAGCACCACTACGGAGCACCACCATGGAGCACCACCATGGAGAACCACCATGGAGCACCACCATGGAGCACCACTACGGAGCACCACTACGGAGCACCACTACGGAGCACCACTACGGAGCACCACTACAGAGCACCACTACAGAGCACCACTACGGAGCACCACTACAGAGCACCACTACGGAGCACCACTACAGAGCACCACTACGGAGCACCACTACGGAGCACCACTACGGAGCACCACTACAGAGCACCACTATGTAGCACCACTACGGAGCACCACTACGGAGCACCACCATGGAGAACCACCATGGGGATCCACCATGGAGCACCACCATGGAGAACCACTATGGAGCACCACTACGGAGCACCACTACGGAGCACCTCTACAGAGCACCACTACGGAGCACCACTACGGAGAACCACTATGGAGATCCACCATGGAGATCCACCATGGAGCACACCACCACGGAGCACCACTACGGAGCACCACTACGGAGCACCACTACGGAGCGCCACACAAATTTACAGAAATTACAGGGACAGCGAGGGACACCCTTTTTTCCTTCAGTAATACGTATATGAGATGCATGAGAAAACATAGTCCTCTGAAGAAGTGGAAGAAGAAAAATAGAGAAGAAGAGAAAGAGAAAAGAAAGAAAAAAACAATTGTAATTTCCCCCAACAGAAGTGTGAGAGGGATGACAAGGAGATATGAGGAGAGAGAGAGAGGGAGAAGAGAGAGAGCGAAATAGAGATAGAGAGAGCGATAGAGAGAGGATTGATAGATGGCACAAAGACTCACTGACACACAACCACATTAATGAGTAGACTGAAACAGAATGTTAAACTTAGTTGCCATCACAGACCAAGACACGCGTTTACAAACACACACTGTAAATGGTAGTCCTAGTTACACTAGGCCTATTCCCTCATTGTAAAGCCTGTTCATCCTTTATATACATTAAACATGGTACATGGTACTCACTTGCATCCCAGCTCATCCCCAACGCAGAAAAACATCCATCTGCCAACACAACTAACTAACTCACATCCACACACTCAAGATTACAGTACTTCCTATGGCTCACCCCCACTGACTAAGGCCTTACCCTGGTTTACTAAAGCTGAAGCTAACTTCCATGGTCTGTGGCTGGTGGCTGGTGGTTGGTGGTTGGTGGTTGGTGGTTGGTGGCTGGTGGCTGGTGGCTGGTGGCTGGTGGATGGTGGCTGGTGATTGGTGGTTGGTGGATGGTGGCTGGTGGCTGGTGGTTGGCGGCTGGCGGCTGACGGTTGGAGGCTGGTGGCTGGTGGCTGGTGGCTGACGGTTGGTGGCAGGTGGCTGGACGGTTGGTGGCTGGTGGCTGGCGGTTGGTGGCTGGTGGCTGGCGGTTGGAGGCTGGTGTATGGTGGCTGGTGGTTGGTGGCTGGTGGCTGGCGGTTGGTGGCTGGTGGCTGGCGGTTGGTGGCTGGTGGCTGACGGTTGGTGGCTGGTGGCTGACGGTTGGTGGCTGGTGGCTGGCGTTTGGTGGCTGGCGGCTGGCGGTTGGTGGCTGGCTGCTGGTGGCTTGTGTCTGGCGGCTGGCGACTGGCTGCTGGTGGCTGGTGGCTGGCTGCTGGTGGCTGGTGGCTGGTCGCTGGTTGCTGGTGGCTGGTGGTTGGTGGTTGGTGGCTGGCTGCTGGTGGCTGGTGGCTGGTGGATGGTGGCTGGTGGATGGTGGATGGTGGCTGGTGGTGGGTGGTTGGTGGATGGTGGATGGTGGATGGTGGCTGGTGGTGGGTGGTTGGTGGATGGTGGCTGGTGATTGGTGGCTAGTGGCTGACTGCTGGTGGCTGGTGGTTGGGACGTTAGTAAGGACACAGCAACAGAGAGCAGCTTGGTCTGGGCGACAACTGCCAGCCCGCCCTCCCGCCACACACAGATGAAATATTCCCAATTCTCATGCAAAGCAGGCGGCAGAGGAGATGTGATCAGCTGTTTCCATCTAATCCCAACGCTCAGCTCTCTCAGCCAGGCTTAGCCACCTCATTCATCACACACAACTTTTAGCACAAGACACCATGGCCAGTAGCAGCTTCAAGTGTTTGCGATTGCCCCCCCCCAATGCCATGTGTGTTTGGGGGGTTGTGTGTGTGATTAGATACACGCAATGCGGAAGACGCGGAAGACACAGGATACATGATTCAGGTCACACTACAACAACAGCCGTTTGTACGTAGGTAACAATATCTGCTTCTCTCTGCATTACCTGTATGTTGGGGGAATTCTTGTGTGTATAATAGTAGGGAGAGTGGGCTAAGTTGAGCCAAAGGGGTAATTTGAGCCACCCTTGCTTCTAAGAAACCACACACAATATGTATCATTTGACCAAATGTTTAGGAAAAGGTCATCACTGCATGGAGCCTGTGAAGTGAGAAACCACACGGAAAAAAAAGTCTTAGGTAAAACAAACAGATTTTCACCAAGTCAAATGCATTTTTTGTGTAAGAGATGTCATGATGCTTCACATTTCAGTGAAGTGCAGTGAAAAGCCTTTCTTTCCAACTCAAAACCCAATAATGCAATAATCAATAACAATGTAATACCAGAAAAAAACACGAGAATAAGAAGAAATATGAAGAACACAATAAGTAAGTAAGCAGAGAATATACAGGGTCAATTCCAGTAACATATTTACAATGTGCAGGGATACAGGAGTGATAGAGGTAGATATGTATAGGTGACTAGGCAACAGGACATAAGATAAACCTGCAGAGTAGCAGCTGCTTGTATGTAGTGGGTGTGGGTGTGTATTGACTCAGTATAAATGGATGTGCATATTATGTGTGAATGTGTAGGATCCTCTGAGTATGTAGGGTCCTGTGTGTGTAGGGTCCTGTGAGTGTGTGTAGGGTCATGTGAGTGTGTGTAGGGTCCTGTGTGTGTAGGGTCCTGTGAGTGTGTGTAGGGTCATGTGAGTGTGTGTAGGGTCCTGTGTGTGTGTGTAGGGTCCTGTGTGTGTAGGGTCCTGTGAGTGTGTAGGGTCCTGTGTGTGTGTGTAGGGTCCTGTGTGTAGGGTCCTGTGTGTGTGTGTAGGGTCCTGTGTGTGTAGGGTCCTGTGTGTGTGTAGGGTCCCTGTGTGTGTGTGTAGGGTCCTGTGAGTGTGTAGGGTCCTGTGTGTGTGTAGGGTCCTGTGTGTGTAGGGTCCTGTGTGTGTAGGGTCCTGTGTGTGTAGGGTCATGTGTGTGTGTAGGGTCCTGTGTGTGTGTGTGTAGGGTCATGTGAGTGTGTGTAGGGTCCTGTGTGTGTGTGTAGGGTCCTGTGTGTGTAGGGTCCTGTGAGTGTGTAGGGTCCTGTGTGTGTAGGGTCCTTTGAGTGTGTAGGGTCCCATGAGTGTGTAGGGTCATGTGTGTGTGTAGGGTCCTCTGAGTGTGTAGGGTCCTGTGAGTGTGTAGGGTCCTGTGAGTGTGTAGGGTCCTGTGTGTGTGTAGGGTCCTGTGTGTGTAGGGTCCTGTGAGTGTGTAGGGTCCTAGGGTCCTGTGTGTGTAGGGTCCTGTGTGTGTGTAGGGTCCTGTGTGTGTGTAGGGTCCTGTGTGTGTGTAGGGTCCTGTGAGTGTGTAGGGTCCTGTGTGTGTGTAGGGTCCTGTGTGTGTAGGGTCCTGTGTGTGTAGGGTCCTGTGTGTGTGTAGGGTCCTGTGTGTGTGTAGGGTCCTGTGAGTGTGTAGGGTCCTGTGAGTGTGTAGGGTCCTGTGAGTGTGTAGGGTCCTGTGAGTGTGTAGAAACCTGTGAGTGTGTAGGGTCCTGTGTGTGTGTAGGGTCCTGTGAGTGTGTAGAGTCCTGTGAGTGTGTAGGGTCCTGTGAGTGTGTAGGGTCCTGTGAGTGTGTAGAAACCTGTGAGTGTGTAGGGTCCTGTGAGTGTGTAGGGTCATGTGTGTGTAGGGTCCTGTGAGTGTGTAGGGTCCTGTGAGTGTGTAGGGTCCTGTGAGTGTGTAGGGTCCTGTGAGTGTGTAGGGTCCTGTGAGTGTGTAGAAACCTGTGAGTGTGTAGGGTCCTGTGAGTGTGTAGGGTCATGTGTGTGTAGGGTCCTGTGAGTGTGTAGGGTCCTGTGAGTGTAGGGTCCTGTGAGTGTGTAGGGTCCTGTGAGTGTGTAGGGTCCTGTGAGTGTGTAGAAACCTGTGAGTGTGTAGGGTGTGAGTGTGTAGGGTCCTGTGAGTGTGTAGGGTCCTGTGAGTGTGTAGGGTCAGTGAGTGTGTAGGGTCCTGTGTGTAGGGTCCTGTGAGTGTGTAGGGTCCAGTGAGTGTGTAGGGTCCTGTGTGTGTAGGGTACTGGGTGTGTGTAGGGTCCTGTGAGTGTGTAGGGCCCTGTGAGTGTGTAGGGTCCTGTGAGTGTGTAGGGTCCTGTGAGTGTGTAGGGTCCTGTGAGTGTGTAGGGTCGTGTGTGTGTGTAGGGTACTGTGAGTGTGTAGGGTCCTGTGTGTGTGTAGGGTCCTGTGAGTGTGTAGGGTCCTGTGAGTGTGTAGGGTCCTGTGAGTGTGTAGGGTCCTGTGAGTGTGTAGGGTCCTGTGTGTGTGTAGGGTCCTGTGAGTGTGTAGGGTCCTGTGAGTGTGTAGGGTCCTGTGAGTGTGTAGGGTCCTGTGTGTGTGTGTAGGGTCCTCTGAGTGTGTAGGGTCCTGTGAGTGTGTAGGGTCCTGTGTGTGTGTAGGGTCCTGTGTGTGTGTAGGGTCCTGTGAGTGTGTAGGGTCCTGTGTGTGTGTAGGGTCCTGTGTGTAGGGTCCTGTGTGTGTAGGGTCCTGTGAGTGTGTAGGGTCCTGTGAGTGTGTAGGGTCCTGTGTGTGTGTAGGGTCTTGTGTGTGTGTGTAGGGTCCTGTGAGTGTGTAGGGTCCTGTGAGTGTGTAGGGTCCTGTGAGTGTGTAGGGTCCTGTGTGTGTAGGGTCCTGTGAGTGTGTAGAAACCTGTGAGTGTGTAGGGTCCTGTGTGTGTGTAGGGTCCTGTGAGTGTGTAGAGTCCTGTGAGTGTGTAGGGTCCTGTGAGTGTGTAGGGTCCTGTGAGTGTGTAGGGTCCTGTGAGTGTGTAGGGTCCTAGGGTCATGTGTGTGTAGGGTCCTGTGAGTGTGTAGGGTCCTGTGAGTGTGTAGGGTCCTGTGAGTGTGTAGGGTCCTGTGAGTGTGTAGGGTCCTGTGAGTGTGTAGAAACCTGTGAGTGTGTAGGGTCCTGTGAGTGTGTAGGGTCATGTGAGTGTGTAGGGTCCTGTGAGTGTGTAGGGTCCAGTGTGTGTGTAGGGTCCTGTGTGTGTGTAGGGTCCTGTGAGTGTGTAGGGTCCTGTGAGTGTGTAGGGTCCAGTGAGTGTGTAGGGTCCTGTGTGTGTAGGGTACAGTGTGTGTGTGTGTAGGGTCCTGTGAGTGTGTAGGGTCCTGTGAGTGTGTAGGGTCCTGTGAGTGTGTAGGGTCCTGTGAGTGTGTAGGGTCCTGTGAGTGTGTAGGGTCCTGTGTGTGTGTAGGGTCCTGTGAGTGTGTAGGGTCCTGTGTGTGTGTAGGGTCCTGTGAGTGTGTAGGGTCTGTGAGTGTGTAGGGTCCTGTGAGTGTGTAGGGTCCTGTGTGTGTGTAGGGTCCTGTGAGTGTGTAGGGTCCTGTGAGTGTGTAGGGTCCTGTGTGTGTAGGGTGTGTGTGTAGGGTCCTGTGAGTGTGTAGGGTCCTGTGAGTGTGTAGGGTCCTGTGAGTGTGTAGGGTCCTGTGAGTGTGTAGGGTCCTGTGAGTGTGTAGGGTCCTGTGTGTGTAGGGTACAGTGTGTGTGTAGGGTCCTGGGAGTGTGTGTAGGGTCATGTGTGTGTGTAGGGTCCTGTGTGTGTGTAGGGTCCTGTGAGTGTGTAGGGTCCTGTGAGTGTGTAGGGTCCTGTGTGTGTGTAGGGTCCTGTGAGTGTGTAGGGTCCTCTGAGTGTGTAGGGTCCTCTGTGTGTGTAGGGTCCTGTGAGTGTGTAGGGTCCTGTGAGTGTGTAGGGTCCTGTGAGTGTGTAGGGTCCTGTGAGTGTGTAGGGTCCTTGTGAGTGTGTAGGGTCCTGTCATGTGAGTGTGTAGGGTCCTGTGAGTGTGTAGGGTCCTGTGAGTGTGTAGGGTCCTGTGAGTGTGTAGGGTCTTGTGAGTGTGTAGGGTCCTGTGTGTGTGTGTAGGGTCCTGTGAGTGTGTAGGGTCTTGTGAGTGTGTAGGGTCCTGTGAGTGTGTAGGGTCCTGTGAGTGTGTAGGGTCCTCTGAGTGTGTAGGGTCCTGTGAGTGTGTAGGGTCCTGTGTGTGTGTAGGGTCCTGTGTGTGTGTAGGGTCCTGTGAGTGTGTAGGGTCCTGTGTGTGTGTAGGGTCCTGTGTGTGTAGGGTCCTGTGAGTGTGTAGGGTCCTGTGAGTGTGTAGGGTCCTGTGAGTGTGTAGGGTCCTGTGTGTGTGTAGGGTCCTGTGAGTGTGTAGGGTCCTGTGTGTGTGTAGGGTCCTGTGAGTGTGTAGGGTCCTGTGAGTGTGTAGAAACCTGTGAGTGTGTAGGGTCCTGTGTGTGTGTAGGGTCCTGTGAGTGTGTAGAGTCCTGTGAGTGTGTAGGGTCCTGTGAGTGTGTAGGGTCCTGTGAGTGTGTAGAAACCTGTGAGTGTGTAGGGTCCTGTGAGTGTGTAGGGTCATGTGTGTGTAGGGTCCTGTGAGTGTGTAGGGTCCTGTGAGTGTGTAGGGTCCTGTGAGTGTGTAGGGTCCTGTGAGTGTGTAGGGTCCTGTGAGTGTGTAGAAACCTGTGAGTGTGTAGGGTCCTGTGAGTGTGTAGGGTCATGTGAGTGTGTAGGGTCCTGTGAGTGTGTAGGGTCCTGTGAGTGTAGGGTACAGTGTGTGTGTAGGGTACAGTGTGTGTGTAGGGTCCTGTGAGTGTGTAGAAACCTGTGAGTGTGTAGGGTCCTGTGAGTGTGTAGGGTCATGTGAGTGTGTAGGGTCCTGTGAGTGTGTAGGGTCCTGTGAGTGTGTAGGGTACAGTGTGTGTGTAGGGTACAGTGTGTGTGTAGGGTACAGTGTGTGTGTAGGGTCCTGTGAGTGTAGGGTCCTGTGAGTGTGTAGGGTCCAGTGAGTGTGTAGGGTCCTGTGTGTGTAGGGTACAGTGTGTGTGTAGGGTACAGTGTGTGTGTAGGGTCCTGTGAGTGTGTAGGGTCCTGTGAGTGTGTAGGGTCCTGTGAGTGTGTAGGGTCCTGTGAGTGTGTAGGGTCCTGTGAGTGTGTAGGGTCCTGTGAGTGTGTAGGGTCCTGTGTGTGTAGGGTCCTGTGAGTGTGTAGGGTCCTGTGAGTGTGTAGGGTCCAGTGAGTGTGTAGGGTCCTGTGTGTGTAGGGTACAGTGTGTGTGTAGGGTACAGTGTGTGTGTAGGGTCCTGTGAGTGTGTAGGGTCCTGTGAGTGTGTAGGGTCCTGTGAGTGTGTAGGGTCCAGTGAGTGTGTAGGGTCCTGTGTGTGTAGGGTACAGTGTGTGTGTAGGGTACAGTGTGTGTGTAGGGTCCTGTGAGTGTGTAGGGTCCTGTGAGTGTGTAGGGTCCTGTGAGTGTGTAGGGTCCTGTGAGTGTGTAGGGTCCTGTGAGTGTGTAGGGTCCTGTGTGTGTAGGGTACAGTGTGTGTAGGGTACAGTGTGTGTGTAGGGTCCTGTGAGTGTGTAGGGTCCTGTGAGTGTGTAGGGTCCTGTGAGTGTGTAGGGTCCTGTGAGTGTGTAGGGTCCTGTGAGTGTGTAGGGTCCTGTGAGTGTGTAGGGTCCTGTGTGTGTAGGGTCCTGTGAGTGTGTAGGGTCCTGTGAGTGTGTAGGGTCCAGTGAGTGTGTAGGGTCCTGTGTGTGTAGGGTACAGTGTGTGTGTAGGGTACAGTGTGTGTGTAGGGTCCTGTGAGTGTGTAGGGTCCTGTGAGTGTGTAGGGTCCTGTGAGTGTGTAGGGTCCTGTGAGTGTGTAGGGTCCTGTGAGTGTGTAGGGTCCTGTGAGTGTGTAGGGTCCTGTGTGTGTAGGGTCCTGTGAGTGTGTAGGGTCCTGTGAGTTTGTAGGGTACAGTGTGTGTGTAGGGTACAGTGTGTGTGTAGGGTCCTGTGAGTGTGTAGGGTCCTGTGAGTGTGTAGGGTCCTGTGAGTGTGTAGGGTCCTGTGAGTGTGTAGGGTCCTGTGAGTGTGTAGGGTCCTGTGTGTGTGTAGGGTCCTGTGAGTGTGTAGGGTCCTGTGAGTGTGTAGGGTCCTGTGTGTGTGTAGGGTCCTGTGAGTGTGTGTAGGGTCCTGTGTGTGTGTAGGGTCCTGTGTGTGTGTGTAGGGTCCTGTGAGTGTGTAGGGTCCTGTGAGTGTGTAGGGTCCTGTGAGTGTGTAGGGTCCTGTGTGTGTGTAGGGTCCTGTGAGTGTGTAGTGTGTAGGGTCCTGTGAGTGTGTAGGGTCCTGTGTGTGTGTGTGTAGGGTCCTCTGAGTGTGTAGGGTCCTGTGAGTGTGTAGGGTCCTGTGTGTGTGTAGGGTCCTGTGTGTGTGTAGGGTCCTGTGAGTGTGTAGGGTCCTGTGTGTGTGTAGGGTCCTGTGTGTGTAGGGTCCTGTGAGTGTGTGTAGGTCCTGTGAGTGTGTAGGGTCCTGTGAGTGTGTAGGGTCCTGTGTGTGTGTAGGGTCCTGTGAGTGTGTAGGGTCCTGTGAGTGTGTAGGGTCCTGTGAGTGTGTAGGGTCCTGTGAGTGTGTAGGGTCCTGTGAGTGTGTAGGGTCCTGTGAGTGTGAGAAACCTGTGAGTGTGTAGGGTCCTGTGTGTGTGTAGGGTCCTGTGAGTGTGTAGAGTCCTGTGAGTGTGTAGGGTCCTGTGAGTGTGTAGGGTCCTGTGAGTGTGTAGAAACCTGTGAGTGTGTAGGGTCCTGTGAGTGTGTAGGGTCATGTGTGTGTAGGGTCCTGTGAGTGTGTAGGGTCCTGTGAGTGTGTAGGGTCCTGTGAGTGTGTAGGGTCCTGTGAGTGTGTAGGGTCCTGTGAGTGTGTAGAAACCTGTGAGTGTGTAGGGTCCTGTGAGTGTGTAGGGTCATGTGAGTGTGTAGGGTCCTGTGAGTGTGTAGGGTCCTGTGAGTGTAGGGTACAGTGTGTGTGTAGGGTACAGTGTGTGTGTAGGGTCCTGTGAGTGTAGGGTCCTGTGAGTGTGTAGGGTCCAGTGAGTGTGTAGGGTCCTGTGTGTGTAGGGTACAGTGTGTGTGTAGGGTACAGTGTGTGTGTAGGGTCCTGTGAGTGTGTAGGGTCCTGTGAGTGTGTAGGGTCCTGTGAGTGTGTAGGGTCCTGTGAGTGTGTAGGGTCCTGTGAGTGTGTAGGGTCCAGTGTGTGTGTAGGGTCCTGTGTGTGTGTAGGGTCCTGTGTGTGTGTAGGGTCCTGTGTGTGTGTGTAGGGTCATGTGTGTGTGTAGGGTCCTGTGAGTGTGTAGGGTCCTGTGTGTGTGTAGGGTCCTGTGAGTGTGTAGGGTCCTGTGAGTGTGTAGGGTCCTGTGAGTGTGTAGGGTCCTGTGTGTGTGTAGGGTCCTGTGAGTGTGTAGGGTCCTGTGTGTGTGTAGGGTCCTCTGAGTGTGTAGGGTCCTGTGAGTGTGTAGGGTCCTGTGAGTGTGTAGGGTCCTGTGTGTGTGTAGGGTCCTGTGTGTGTGTAGGGTCCTCTGAGTGTGTAGGGTCCTGTGAGTGTGTAGGGTCCTGTGAGTGTGTAGGGTCCTGTGAGTGTGTAGGGTCCTGTGAGTGTGTAGGGTCTTGTGAGTGTGTAGGGTCCTGTGTGTGTGTAGGGTCCTGTGAGTGTGTAGGGTCTTGTGAGTGTGTAGGGTCCTGTGAGTGTGTAGGGTCCTGTGAGTGTGTAGGGTCCTCTGAGTGTGTAGGGTCCTGTGAGTGTGTAGGGTCCTGTGTGTGTGTAGGGTCCTGTGTGTGTGTAGGGTCCTGTGAGTGTGTAGGGTCCTGTGTGTGTGTAGGGTCCTGTGTGTGTAGGGTCCTGTGAGTGTGTAGGGTCCTGTGAGTGTGTAGGGTCCTGTGAGTGTGTAGGGTCCTGTGTGTGTGTAGGGTCCTGTGAGTGTGTAGGGTCCTGTGTGTGTGTAGGGTCCTGTGAGTGTGTAGGGTCCTGTGAGTGTGTAGGGTCCTGTGAGTGTGTAGGGTCCTGTGAGTGTGTAGGGTCCTGTGAGTGTGTAGAAACCTGTGAGTGTGTAGGGTCCTGTGTGTGTGTAGGGTCCTGTGAGTGTGTAGAGTCCTGTGAGTGTGTAGGGTCCTGTGAGTGTGTAGGGTCCTGTGAGTGTGTAGAAACCTGTGAGTGTGTAGGGTCCTGTGAGTGTGTAGGGTCATGTGTGTGTAGGGTCCTGTGAGTGTGTAGGGTCCTGTGAGTGTGTAGGGTCCTGTGAGTGTGTAGGGTCCTGTGAGTGTGTAGGGTCCTGTGAGTGTGTAGAAACCTGTGAGTGTGTAGGGTCCTGTGAGTGTGTAGGGTCATGTGAGTGTGTAGGGTCCTGTGAGTGTGTAGGGTCCTGTGAGTGTGTAGGGTCCTGTGTGTGTAGGGTACAGTGTGTGTGTAGGGTACAGTGTGTGTGTAGGGTACAGTGTGTGTGTAGGGTCCTGTGAGTGTAGGGTCCTGTGAGTGTGTAGGGTCCAGTGAGTGTGTAGGGTCCTGTGTGTGTAGGGTACAGTGTGTGTGTAGGGTACAGTGTGTGTGTAGGGTCCTGTGAGTGTGTAGGGTCCTGTGAGTGTGTAGGGTCCTGTGTGTGTGTAGGGTCCTGTGAGTGTGTAGGGTCCTGTGAGTGTGTAGGGTCCTGTGAGTGTGTAGGGTCCTGTGTGTGTAGGGTCCTGTGAGTGTGTAGGGTCCTGTGAGTTTGTAGGGTACAGTGTGTGTGTAGGGTACAGTGTGTGTGTAGGGTCCTGTGAGTGTGTAGGGTCCTGTGAGTGTGTAGGGTCCTGTGAGTGTGTAGGGTCCTGTGAGTGTGTAGGGTCCTGTGAGTGTGTAGGGTCCTGTGTGTGTGTAGGGTCCTGTGAGTGTGTAGGGTCCTGTGAGTGTGTAGGGTCCTGTGTGTGTGTAGGGTCCTGTGAGTGTGTAGGGTCCTGTGTGTGTAGGGTACAGTGTGTGTGTAGGGTCCTGGGAGTGTGTAGGGTCCTGTGAGTGTGTAGGGTCCTGTGAGTGTGTAGGGTCCTGTGAGTGTGTAGGGTCCTGTGTGTGTGTAGGGTCCTGTGAGTGTGTAGGGTCCAGTGAGTGTGTAGGGTCCTGTGTGTGTAGGGTACAGTGTGTGTGTAGGGTACAGTGTGTGTGTAGGGTCCTGTGAGTGTGTAGGGTCCTGTGAGTGTGTAGGGTCCTGTGAGTGTGTAGGGTCCTGTGAGTGTGTAGGGTCCTGTGAGTGTGTAGGGTCCTGTGTGTGTGTAGGGTCCTGTGAGTGTGTGTAGGGTCCTGTGTGTGTGTAGGGTCCTGTGTGTGTGTGTAGGGTCATGTGTGTGTGTAGGGTCCTGTGAGTGTGTAGGGTCCTGTGTGTGTGTAGGGTCCTGTGAGTGTGTAGGGTCCTGTGAGTGTGTAGGGTCCTGTGAGTGTGTAGGGTCCTGTGAGTGTGTAGGGTCCTGTGAGTGTGTAGGGTCCTGTGAGTGTGTAGGGTCCTGTGAGTGTGTAGGGTCCTCTGAGTGTGTAGGGTCCTGTGAGTGTGTAGGGTCCTGTGTGTGTGTAGGGTCCTGTGTGTGTGTAGGGTCCTGTGAGTGTGTAGGGTCCTGTGTGTGTGTAGGGTCCTGTGTGTGTAGGGTCCTGTGAGTGTGTAGGGTCCTGTGAGTGTGTAGGGTCCTGTGAGTGTGTAGGGTCCTGTGTGTGTGTAGGGTCCTGTGAGTGTGTAGGGTCCTGTGTGTGTGTAGGGTCCTGTGAGTGTGTAGGGTCCTGTGAGTGTGTAGGGTCCTGTGAGTGTGTAGGGTCCTGTGAGTGTGTAGGGTCCTGTGAGTGTGTAGAAACCTGTGAGTGTGTAGGGTCCTGTGTGTGTGTAGGGTCCTGTGAGTGTGTAGAGTCCTGTGAGTGTGTAGGGTCCTGTGAGTGTGTAGGGTCCTGTGAGTGTGTAGAAACCTGTGAGTGTGTAGGGTCCTGTGAGTGTGTAGGGTCATGTGTGTGTAGGGTCCTGTGAGTGTGTAGGGTCCTGTGAGTGTGTAGGGTCCTGTGAGTGTGTAGGGTCCTGTGAGTGTGTAGGGTCCTGTGAGTGTGTAGAAACCTGTGAGTGTGTAGGGTCCTGTGAGTGTGTAGGGTCATGTGAGTGTGTAGGGTCCTGTGAGTGTGTAGGGTCCTGTGAGTGTAGGGTACAGTGTGTGTGTAGGGTACAGTGTGTGTGTAGGGTCCTGTGAGTGTAGGGTCCTGTGAGTGTGTAGGGTCCAGTGAGTGTGTAGGGTCCTGTGTGTGTAGGGTACAGTGTGTGTGTAGGGTACAGTGTGTGTGTAGGGTCCTGTGAGTGTGTAGGGTCCTGTGAGTGTGAGGGTCCTGTGAGTGTGTAGGGTCCTGTGAGTGTGTAGGGTCCTGTGAGTGTGTAGGGTCCTGTGAGTGTGTAGGGTCCTGTGAGTGTGTAGGGTCCTGTGTGTGTGTAGGGTCCTGTGAGTGTGTAGGGTCCTGTGAGTGTGTAGGGTCCTGTGAGTGTGTAGGGTCCTGTGAGTGTGTAGGGTCCTGTGAGTGTGTAGGGTCCAGTGAGTGTGTAGGGTCCTGTGTGTGTAGGGTACAGTGTGTGTGTAGGGTCCTGGGAGTGTGTGTAGGGTCATGTGTGTGTGTAGGGTCCTGTGTGTGTGTAGGGTCCTCTGAGTGTGTAGGGTCCTGTGAGTGTGTAGGGTCCTGTGAGTGTGTAGGGTCCTGTGAGTGTGTAGGGTCCTGTGTGTGTGTAGGGTCCTGTGTGTGTGTAGGGTCCTCTGAGTGTGTAGGGTCCTGTGAGTGTGTAGGGTCCTGTGAGTGTGTAGGGTCCTGTGAGTGTGTAGGGTCTTGTGAGTGTGTAGGGTCCTGTGAGTGTGTAGGGTCATGTGAGTGTGTAGGGTCCTGTGAGTGTGTAGGGTCCTGTGAGTGTGTAGGGTCTTGTGAGTGTGTAGGGTCCTGTGAGTGTGTAGGGTCCTGTGAGTGTGTAGGGTCCTCTGAGTGTGTAGGGTCCTGTGAGTGTGTAGGGTCCTGTGTGTGTGTAGGGTCCTGTGTGTGTGTAGGGTCCTGTGAGTGTGTAGGGTCCTGTGTGTGTGTAGGGTCCTGTGTGTGTAGGGTCCTGTGAGTGTGTAGGGTCCTGTGAGTGTGTAGGGTCCTGTGAGTGTGTAGGGTCCTGTGTGTGTGTAGGGTCCTGTGAGTGTGTAGGGTCCTGTGTGTGTGTAGGGTCCTGTGAGTGTGTAGGGTCCTGTGAGTGTGTAGGGTCCTGTGAGTGTGTAGGGTCCTGTGAGTGTGTAGGGTCCTGTGAGTGTGTAGAAACCTGTGAGTGTGTAGGGTCCTGTGTGTGTGTAGGGTCCTGTGAGTGTGTAGAGTCCTGTGAGTGTGTAGGGTCCTGTGAGTGTGTAGGGTCCTGTGAGTGTGTAGAAACCTGTGAGTGTGTAGGGTCCTGTGAGTGTGTAGGGTCATGTGTGTGTAGGGTCCTGTGAGTGTGTAGGGTCCTGTGAGTGTGTAGGGTCCTGTGAGTGTGTAGGGTCCTGTGAGTGTGTAGGGTCCTGTGAGTGTGTAGAAACCTGTGAGTGTGTAGGGTCCTGTGAGTGTGTAGGGTCCTGTGAGTGTGTAGGGTCCTGTGAGTGTGTAGGGTCCTGTGAGTGTGTAGGGTCCTGTGAGTGTAGGGTACAGTGTGTGTGTAGGGTACAGTGTGTGTGTAGGGTCCTGTGAGTGTAGGGTCCTGTGAGTGTGTAGGGTCCAGTGAGTGTGTAGGGTCCTGTGTGTGTAGGGTACAGTGTGTGTGTAGGGTACAGTGTGTGTGTAGGGTCCTGTGAGTGTGTAGGGTCCTGTGAGTGTGTAGGGTCCTGTGAGTGTGTAGGGTCCTGTGAGTGTGTAGGGTCCTGTGAGTGTGTAGGGTCCTGTGAGTGTGTAGGGTCCTGTGTGTGTAGGGTCCTGTGAGTGTGTAGGGTCCTGTGAGTTTGTAGGGTACAGTGTGTGTGTAGGGTACAGTGTGTGTGTAGGGTCCTGTGAGTGTGTAGGGTCCTGTGAGTGTGTAGGGTCCTGTGAGTGTGTAGGGTCCTGTGAGTGTGTAGGGTCCTGTGAGTGTGTAGGGTCCTGTGTGTGTGTAGGGTCCTGTGAGTGTGTAGGGTCCTGTGAGTGTGTAGGGTCCTGTGTGTGTGTAGGGTCCTGTGAGTGTGTGTAGGGTCCTGTGTGTGTGTAGGGTCCTGTGTGTGTGTGTAGGGTCCTGTGAGTGTGTAGGGTCCTGTGAGTGTGTAGGGTCCTGTGAGTGTGTAGGGTCCTGTGTGTGTGTAGGGTCCTGTGTGTGTGTAGGGTCCTCTGAGTGTGTAGGGTCCTGTGAGTGTGTAGGGTCCTGTGAGTGTGTAGGGTCCTGTGAGTGTGTAGGGTCTTGTGAGTGTGTAGGGTCCTGTGAGTGTGTAGGGTCATGTGAGTGTGTAGGGTCCTGTGAGTGTGTAGGGTCCTGTGAGTGGTAGGGTCCTGTGAGTGTGTAGGGTCTTGTGAGTGTGTAGGGTCCTGTGTGTAGGGTCCTGTGAGTGTGTAGGGTCTTGTGAGTGTGTAGGGTCCTGTGAGTGTGTAGGGTCCTGTGAGTGTGTAGGGTCCTGTGAGTGTGTAGGGTGCTGTGTGTGTGTAGGGTCCTGTGAGTGTGTAGGGTCCAGTGAGTGTGTAGGGTCCTGTGTGTGTAGGGTACAGTGTGTGTGTAGGGTACAGTGTGTGTGTAGGGTACAGTGTGTGTGTAGGGTCCAGTGAGTGTGTAGGGTCCTGTGAGTGTGTAGGGTCCTGTGAGTGTGTAGGGTCCTGTGAGTGTGTGTAGGGTCCTGTGTGTGTAGGGTCCTGTGAGTGTGTGTTGGGTCATGTGAGTGTGTGTAGGGTCCTGTGTGTGTGTGTAGGGTCCTGTGTGTGTAGGGTCCTGTGAGTGTGTAGGGTCCTGTGTGTGTAGGGTCCTGTGTGTGAGGGTCCTGTGTGTGTAGGGTCCTGTGTGTGTAGGGTCATGTGTGTGTGTAGGGTCCTGTGTGTGTGTGTAGGGTCATGTGAGTGTGTGTAGGGTCCTGTGTGTGTGTGTAGGGTCCTGAGTGTGTAGGGTCCTGTGTGTGTAGGGTCCTGTGAGTGTGTAGGGTCCTGTGTGTGTGTGTAGGGTCCTCTGAGTGTGTAGGGTCCTCTGAGTGTGTAGGGTCCTGTGTGTGTGTAGGGTCCTGTGAGTGTGTAGGGTCCTGTGAGTGTGTAGGGTCCTGTGTGTGTGTAGGGTCCTGTGAGTGTGTAGGGTCCTGTGTGTGTGTAGGGTCCTGTGTGTGTAGGGTCCTGTGAGTGTGTAGGGTCCTGTGAGTGTGTAGGGTACTGTGAGTGTGTAGGGTCCTGTGAGTGTGTAGGGTCCTGTGAGTGTGTAGGGTCCTGTGAGTGTGTAGGGTCCTGTGAGTGTGTAGGGTCCTGTGAGTGTGTAGGGTCCTGTGAGTGTGTAGGGTCCTGTGAGTGTGTAGGGTCCTGTGTGTGTAGGGTACAGTGTGTGTGTAGGGTACAGTGTGTGTGTAGGGTCCTGTGAGTGTGTAGGGTCCTGTGAGTGTGTAGGGTCCAGTGAGTGTGTAGGGTCCTGTGTGTGTAGGGGTACAGTGTGTGTGTAGGGTCCTGGGAGTGTGTAGGGTCATGTGTGTGTGTAGGGTCCTGTGTGTGTAGGGTCCTCTGAGTGTGTAGGGTCCTGTGAGTGTGTAGGGTCCTGTGAGTGTGTAGGGTCCTGTGAGTGTGTAGGGTCCTGTGTGTGTGTAGGGTCCTGTGTGTGTGTAGGGTCCTCTGAGTGTGTAGGGTCCTGTGAGTGTGTAGGGTCCTGTGAGTGTGTAGGGTCCTGTGAGTGTGTAGGGTCTTGTGAGTGTGTAGGGTCCTGTGAGTGTGTAGGGTCAGTGTGTAGGGTCCTGAGTGTGTAGGGTCCTGTGAGTGTGTAGGGTCCTGTGAGTGTGTAGGGTCTTGTGAGTGTGTAGGGTCCTGTGTGTGTGTAGGGTCCTGTGAGTGTGTAGGGTCTTGTGAGTGTGTAGGGTCCTGTGAGTGTGTAGGGTCCTGTGAGTGTGTGTAGGGTCCTGTGAGTGTGTAGGGTGCTGTGTGTGTGTAGGGTCCTGTGAGTGTGTAGGGTCCAGTGAGTGTGTAGGGTCCTGTGTGTGTAGGGTACAGTGTGTGTGTAGGGTACAGTGTGTGTGTAGGGTACAGTGTGTGTGTAGGGTCCAGTGAGTGTGTAGGGTCCTGTGAGTGTGTAGGGTCCTGTGAGTGTGTAGGGTCCTGTGAGTGTGTGTAGGGTCCTGTGTGTGTAGGGTCCTGTGAGTGTGTGTAGGGTCATGTGAGTGTGTGTAGGGTCCTGTGTGTGTGTGTAGGGTCCTGTGTGTGTAGGGTCCTGTGAGTGTGTAGGGTCCTGTGTGTGTGTGTAGGGTCCTGTGTGTGTAGGGTCCTGTGTGTGTAGGGTCCTGTGTGTGTAGGGTCATGTGTGTGTGTAGGGTCCTGTGTGTGTGTGTAGGGTCATGTGAGTGTGTGTAGGGTCCTGTGTGTGTGTGTAGGGTCCTGAGTGTGTAGGGTCCTGTGTGTGTAGGGTCCTGTGAGTGTGTAGGGTCCTGTGTGTGTGTGTAGGGTCCTCTGAGTGTGTAGGGTCCTCTGAGTGTGTAGGGTCCTGTGTGTGTGTAGGGTCCTGTGAGTGTGTAGGGTCCTGTGAGTGTGTAGGGTCCTGTGTGTGTGTAGGGTCCCTGTGAGTGTGTAGGGTCCTGTGTGTAGGGTCCTGTGAGTGTGTAGGGTCCTGTGAGTGTGTAGGGTCCTGTGAGTGTGTAGGGTCCTGTGAGTGTGTAGGGTCCTGTGAGTGTGTAGGGTCCTGTGAGTGTGTAGGGTCCTGTGTGTGTGTAGGGTCCTGTGAGTGTGTAGGGTCCTGTGAGTGTGTAGGGTCCTGTGTGTGTGTAGGGTGAGTAGAGTCCTGTGAGTGTGTAGGGTCCTGTGAGTGTGTAGGGTCCTGTGAGTGTGTAGGGTCCTGTGAGTGTGTAGGGTCCTGTGAGTGTGTAGGGTCCTGTGAGTGTGTAGGGTCCTGTGAGTGTGTAGGGTCCTGTGAGTGTGTAGAAACCTGTGAGTGTGTAGGGTCCTGTGAGTGTGTAGGGTCCTGTGTGTGTAGGGTACAGTGTGTGTGTAGGGTACAGTGTGTGTGTAGGGTCCTGTGAGTGTGTAGGGTCCTGTGAGTGTGTAGGGTCCAGTGAGTGTGTAGGGTCCTGTGTGTGTAGGGTACAGTGTGTGTGTAGGGTACAGTGTGTGTGTAGGGTCCTGTGAGTGTGTAGGGTCCTGTGAGTGTGTAGGGTCCTGTGAGTGTGTAGGGTCCTGTGAGTGTGTAGGGTCCTGTGTGTGTAGGGTCCTGTGAGTGTGTAGGGTCCTGTGAGTGTGTAGGGTCCTGTGTGTGTAGGGTACAGTGTGTGTGTAGGGTACAGTGTGTGTGTAGGGTCCTGTGAGTGTGTAGGGTCCTGTGAGTGTGTAGGGTCCTGTGAGTGTGTAGGGTCCTGTGTGTGTGTAGGGTCCTGTGAGTGTGTAGGGTCCTGTGAGTGTGTAGGGTCCTGTGAGTGTGTAGGGTCCTGTGAGTGTGTAGGGTCCAGTGAGTGTGTAGGGTCCTGTGTGTGTAGGGTCCTGTGTGTGTAGGGTACAGTGTGTGTGTAGGGTCCTGTGTGTGTGTAGGGTCCTCTGAGTGTGTAGGGTCCTGTGAGTGTGTAGGGTCCTGTGAGTGTGTAGGGTCCTGTGAGTGTGTAGGGTCCTGTGAGTGTGTAGTGTCTTGTGAGTGTGTAGGGTCCTGTGAGTGTGTAGGGTCCTGTGTGTGTGTAGGGTCCTCTGAGTGTGTAGGGTCCTCTGAGTGTGTAGGGTCCTGTGAGTGTGTAGGGTCCTGTGAGTGTGTAGGGTCTTGTGAGTGTGTAGGGTCCTGTGAGTGTGTAGGGTCATGTGAGTGTGTAGGGTCCTGTGAGTGTGTAGGGTCCTGTGTGTGTGTAGGGTCCTCTGAGTGTGTAGGGTCCTCTGAGTGTGTAGGGTCCTGTGAGTGTGTAGGGTCCTGTGAGTGTGTAGGGTCCTGTGAGTGTGTAGGGTCTTGTGAGTGTGTAGGGTCCTGTGAGTGTGTAGGGTCCTGTGTGTGTGTGTAGGGTCATGTGAGTGTGTAGGGTCCTGTGAGTGTGTAGGGTCCTGTGAGTGTGTAGGGTCCTGTGAGTGTGTAGGGTCTTGTGAGTGTGTAGGGTCCTGTGTGTGTGTAGGGTCCTGTGAGTGTATAGGGTCCTGTGTGTGTGTAGGGTCCTGTGAGTGTGTAGGGTCCTGTGAGTGTGTAGGGTCCTGTGAGTGTGTAGGGTCCTGTGAGTGTGTAGGGTCCAGTGAGTGTGTAGGGTCCTGTGTGTGTAGGGTACAGTGTGTGTGTAGGGTCCTGTGTGTGTGTAGGGTCCTCTGAGTGTGTAGGGTCCTGTGAGTGTGTAGGGTCCTGTGAGTGTGTAGGGTCCTGTGTGTGTGTAGGGTCCTCTGAGTGTGTAGGGTCCTCTGAGTGTGTAGGGTCCTGTGAGTGTGTAGGGTCCTGTGAGTGTGTAGGGTCCTGTGAGTGTGTAGGGTCTTGTGAGTGTGTAGGGTCCTGTGAGTGTGTAGGGTCATGTGAGTGTGTAGGGTCCTGTGAGTGTGTAGGGTCCTGTGAGTGTGTAGGGTCCTGTGAGTGTGTAGGGTCACTGTGAGTGTGTAGGGTCCTGTGTGTGTGTAGGGTCCTGTGTGTGTAGGGTCTTGTGAGTGTGTAGGGTCCTGTGAGTGTGTAGGGTCCTGTGAGTGTGTAGGGTCCTGTGAGTGTGTAGGGTCCTGTGTGTGTGTAGGGTCCTGTGAGTGTGTAGGGTCCTGTGAGTGTGTAGGGTCCTGTGTGTGTAGGGTACAGTGTGTGTGTAGGGTACAGTGTGTGTGTAGGGTCCAGTGAGTGTGTAGGGTCCTGTGAGTGTGTAGGGTCCTGTGAGTGTGTAGGGTCCTGGGAGTGTGTGTAGGGTCATGTGTGTGTGTAGGGTCCTGTGTGTGTAGGGTCCAGTGAGTGTGTAGGGTCCTGTGTGTGTGTAGGGTCCTGTGTGTGTGTAGGGTCCTGTGTGTGTGTAGGGTCCTGTGAGTGTGTAGGGTCCTGTGTGTGTGTAGGGTCATGTGTGTGTAGGGTCCTGTGTGTGTGTAGGGTCCTGGGAGTGTGTGTAGGGTCATGTGTGTGTGTAGGGTCCTGTGTGTGTGTAGGGTCCAGTGAGTGTGTAGGGTCCTGTGTGTGTGTAGGGTCCTGTGTGTGTGTAGGGTCCTGTGTGTGTGTAGGGTCCTGTGAGTGTGTAGGGTCCTGTGTGTGTGTAGGGTCCTGTGTGTGTGTAGGGTCCTCTGAGTGTGTAGGGTCCTCTGAGTGTGTAGGGTCCTGTGAGTGTGTAGGGTCCTGTGAGTGTGTAGGGTCTTGTGAGTGTGTAGGGTCCTGTGTGTGTGTAGGGTCCTGTGAGTGTGTAGGGTCCTGTGTGTGTGTAGGGTCCTGTGAGTGTGTAGAGTCCTGTGAGTGTGTAGGGTCCTGTGAGTGTGTAGGGTCCTGTGAGTGTGTAGGGTCCAGTGAGTGTGTAGGGTCCTGTGTGTGTAGGGTACAGTGTGTGTGTAGGGTCCTGGGAGTGTGTGTAGGGTCATGTGTGTGTGTAGGGTCCTGTGTGTGTGTAGGGTCCTCTGAGTGTGTAGGGTCCTGTGAGTGTGTAGGGTCCTGTGAGTGTGTAGGGTCCAGTGAGTGTGTAGGGTCCTGTGTGTGTAGGGTACAGTGTGTGTGTAGGGTACAGTGTGTGTGTAGGGTCCAGTGAGTGTGTAGGGTCCTGTGAGTGTGTAGGGTCCTGTGAGTGTGTAGGGTCATGTGTGTGTAGGGTCCTGTGTGTGTAGGGTACAGTGTGTGTGTAGGGTACAGTGTGTGTGTAGGGTCCTGTGAGTGTGTAGGGTCCTGTGAGTGTGTAGGGTCCTGTGAGTGTGTAGGGTCCTGTGAGTGTGTAGGGTCCTGTGTGTGTAGGGTCCTGTGAGTGTGTAGGGTCCTGTGAGTGTGTAGGGTCCTGTGAGTGTGTAGGGTCCTGTGTGTGTAGGGTACAGTGTGTGTGTAGGGTACAGTGTGTGTGTAGGGTCCTGTGAGTGTGTAGGGTCCTGTGAGTGTGTAGGGTCCTGTGAGTGTGTAGGGTCCTGTGTGTGTGTAGGGTCCTGTGAGTGTGTAGGGTCCTGTGAGTGTGTAGGGTCCTGTGAGTGTGTAGGGTCCTGTGAGTGTGTAGGGTCCAGTGAGTGTGTAGGGTCCTGTGTGTGTAGGGTACAGTGTGTGTGTAGGGTCCTGGGAGTGTGTGTAGGGTCATGTGTGTGTGTGTAGGGTCCTGTGTGTGTAGGGTCCTCTGAGTGTGTAGGGTCCTGTGAGTGTGTAGGGTCCTGTGTGTGTGTAGGGTCCTGTGAGTGTGTAGGGTCCTCTGAGTGTGTAGGGTCCTCTGAGTGTGTAGGGTCCTGTGAGTGTGTAGGGTCCTGTGAGTGTGTAGGGTCCTGTGAGTGTGTAGGGTCTTGTGAGTGTGTAGGGTCCTGTGAGTGTGTAGGGTCCTGTGAGTGTGTAGGGTCCTGTGAGTGTGTAGGGTCCTGTGAGTGTGTAGGGTCTTGTGAGTGTGTAGGGTCCTGTGTGTGTGTAGGGTCCTGTGAGTGTGTAGGGTCTTGTGAGTGTGTAGGGTCCTGTGAGTGTGTAGGGTCCTGTGAGTGTGTAGGGTCCTGTGAGTGTGTAGGGTCCTGTGTGTGTGTAGGGTCCTGTGAGTGTGTAGGGTCCTGTGAGTGTGTAGGGTCCAGTGAGTGTGTAGGGTCCTGTGTGTGTAGGGTACAGTGTGTGTGTAGGGTCCAGTGAGTGTGTAGGGTCCTGTGAGTGTGTAGGGTCCTGTGAGTGTGTAGGGTCATGTGTGTGTGTAGGGTCCTGTGTGTGTGTAGGGTCCAGTGAGTGTGTAGGGTCCTGTGTGTGTGTAGGGTCCTGTGTGTGTGTAGGGTCCTGTGTGTGTGTAGGGTCCTGTGAGTGTGTAGGGTCCTGTGTGTGTGTAGGGTCCTGTGTGTGTGTAGGGTCCAGGGAGTGTGTAGGGTCCTGTGTGTGTGTGTAGGGTCCTGTGAGTGTGTAGGGTCCTGTGTGTGTGTAGGGTCCTGTGTGTGTGTAGGGTCCTGTGTGTGTGTAGGGTCCTGTGAGTGTGTAGGGTCCTGTGAGTGTGTAGGGTCCTGTGTGTGTGTAGGGTCATGTGTGTGTGTAGGGTCCTGTGTGTGTGTAGGGTCCTGTGTGTGTGTAGGGTCCTGGGAGTGTGTGTAGGGTACTGTGTGTGTGTGTGGGTCCTGTGTGTGTGTAGGGTCCTGGGAGTGTGTGTAGGGTCATGTGTGTGTGTAGGGTCCTGTGTGTGTGTAGGGTCCTAGGGGTCATGTGTGTGTGTAGGGTCTGTGAGTGTGTAGGGTCCTGTGTGTGTGTAGGGTCCTGTGTGTGTAGGGTCCTGTGTGTGTAGGGTCCTGTGTGTGTGTAGGGTCCTGTGTGTGTGTAGGGTCATGTGAGTGTGTGTAGGGTCCTGTGTGTGTGTGTAGGGTCATGTGTGTGTGTAGGGTCCTGTGTGTGTGTGTAGGGTCATGTGTGTGTGTGTAGGGTCCTGTGTGTGTGTAGGGTCCTGTGTGTGGGGTCCTGTGAGTGTAGGGTCCAGGTCCTCTGAGTGTGTAGAAACCTGTGTGTGTAGGGTCCTGTGTGTGGTAGGGTCCTGTGTGTGTGTAGGGTCCTGTGTGTGTAGGGTCCTGTGTGTGTGTAGGGTCCTGTGAGTGTGTAGGGTCCTGTGTGTGTGTAGGGTCTGTGAGGGTCCTGTGAGTGTGTTGTCAGGGTCCTGTGTGTGTGTAGGGTCCTGTGTGTGTGTAGGGTCCAGTGAGTGTGTAGGGTCCTGTGTGTGTGTAGGGTCCTGGGGTGTGTAGGGTCCTGTGGTGTATAGGGTCATGTGTGTGTGTAGGGTCCTGTGTGTAGGGTCCTGTGAGTGTGTAGGGTCCTGTGTGTGTGTGTAGTGGTAGGGTCATGTGTGTGTGTAGGGTCTGTGTGTGTGTAGGGGTCCTGTAGTGTGGGGTGTGTAGGGTCCTGTGTGTGTGTAGGGTCCTGTGTGTGTAGGGTCCTGAGTGTGTAGGGTCCTGTGAGTGTGTAGGGTCCTGTGTGTGTGTAGGGTCCTGTGTGTGTGTAGGGTCCTCTGAGTGTGTAGGGTCCTGTGAGTGTGTAGGGTCCTGTGAGTGTGTAGGGTCCTGTGAGTGTAGGGTCCTGTGAGTGTGTAGGGGTCTTGTGAGTGTGTAGGGTCCTGTGAGTGTGTAGGGTCCTGTGAGTGTGTAGGGTCCTTGTGAGTGTGTAGTGTGTAGGTCCTGTGAGTGTGTAGGTCTGTGAGTGTGTAGGGTCCTGTGTGTGTAGGGTCCTGTGAGTGTGTAGTGTGTAGGGCCTTGTGAGTGTGTAGGGTCCTGTGAGTGTGTAGGGTCCTGTGAGTGTGTAGGGTCCTGTGAGTGTGTAGGGTCCTGTGTGTGTGTAGGGTCCTGTGTGTCATGTTAGTGTGTAGGGTCTGTGAGTGTGTAGGGTCCAGTGAGTGTGTAGGGTCCTGTGTGTGTGTAGGGTCTGTAGTGTGTAGAGGTCCCTGTGTGTGTGTGGGGGTCACTGTGGATGTGTAGGTCTGTGTGTGTGTAGGGTATGGGTCCTGTGTGTGTGTGTAGGGTCCTGTGTGTTGTAGGGTCCTGTGTGTGTGTGTAGGGTCTGCAGTGTGTAGGGTCCCTGTGAGTGTGTAGGGTCTGTGAGTGTGAGGTCCTGTGTGTGTGTAGGGTCCTGTGTGTGTAGGGTCCTGTGTGTGTGTAGGGTCCTGTGTGTGTGTAGGGTCCTGTGAGTGTGTGGGTCCTGTGTGTGTGAGTGTGTGTAGGGTCCTGTGTGTGTGTAGGTCCTGTGAGTGTGTAGGGTCCTGTGTGTGTGTAGGGTCCTGTGTGTGTGTAGGGTCCTGTGAGTGTGTGTGTGTGTAGGGTCCTGTGGTGAGGGTCCTGTGAGTGTGTAGGGTCAGTGAGTGTGTAGGGTCCTGTGTGTGTAGGGTCCTCCTGGGAGTGTGTGTAGGGTCCTGTGTGTGTGTAGGGTCCTGTGAGTGGTAGGGTCCTGTGAGTGTGTAGGGTCCTGTGAGTGTGTAGGGTCCAGTGAGTGTGTAGTCCTGTGTGTGTAGGGTACAGTGTGTGTAGGGTCCAGTGTGTGTGTAGGGTCCTGTGAGTGTGTAGGGGTCCTGTGAGTGTGTAGGGTCTGTGTGTGTAGGGTCAGTGTGTGTGTAGGGTACAGTGTGTGTGTAGGGTCCTGTGAGTGTGTAGGGTCCTCTGAGTGTGAGGGTCCTGTGAGTGTGTAGGGTCCTGTGAGTGGAGGGTCCTGTGTGTGTAGGGTCTGGGAGGGTCCTGTGTGTGTAGGGTCTGTGTGTGAGGGTACAGTGTGTGTGTAGGGTACAGTGTGTGTGTGTAGGGTCCTGTGAGTGTGTAGGGTCCTGTGAGTGTGTAGGGTCCTGTGGTGTGTGGGGTCCTGTGTGTGTGTAGGGTCTGTGAGTGTGTAGGGTCCTTTGTGTGTGTAGGGTCCTGTGTGTGTGTAGGGTCCTCTGAGTGTGTAGGGTCCTTGAGTGTGTAGGGTCCTGTGTGTGTGTAGGGTCTGTGAGTGTGTAGGGTCCTCTGAGTGTGTAGGGTCCTCTGAGTGTGTAGGGTCCTGTGAGTGTGTAGGGTCCTGTGAGTGTGTAGGGTCCTGTGAGTGTGTGTCTTGTGAGTGTGTAGGGTCCTGTGAGTGTGTAGGGTGTGTGTGTAGGGTCCTGTGTGTGTCCTGTGTGTGTGTAGGGTCCTGTGAGTGTGTAGGGTCTTGTGAGTGTGTAGGGTCCTGTGTGTGTGTAGGGTCCTGTGTGTGTGTAGGGTCCTGTGAGTGTGTAGGGTCCTGTGTGTGTGTGTGAGGGTCCTGTGAGTGTGTAGGGTCCAGTAGGTGTGTAGGGTCCTGTGAGTGTGTAGGGTCCTGTAGGTGTGTGGGTCTTGTGTGTGTAGGGTCCTGTGTGTGTGTGAGGTCCTGTGGAGTGTGTGTAGGGTCATGTGTGTGTGTGTCTGTGTGTGTGTAGGGTCAGTGAGTGTGTAGGGTCCTGTGTGTGTGTAGGGTCCTGTGTGTGAGGGTCCTGTGTGTGTGTAGGGTCCTGTGAGTGTGTAGGGTCCTGTGTGTGTGTAGGGTCCTGTGTGTGTGTGTAGGGTCATGTGTGTTTGGGGTCCTGTGTGTTGTGTGTGAGGTCCTGTAGTGTGTAGGGTCCTGTGTGTGTGTAGGGTCCTGTGAGTGTGTAGGGTCCTGTGAGTGTGTAGGGTCCTGTGTGTGTGTAGGGTCATGTGTGTGTGTAGGGTCCTGTGTGTGTGTAGGGTCCTGTGTGTGTGTAGGGTCCTGTGAGTGTGTAGGGTACTGTGTGTGTGTAGGGTCCTGTGAGTGTGTAGGGTCCTGGGAGTGTGTGTAGGGTCATGTGTGTGTGTAGGTCCTGTGTGTGTGTAGGGTCCTGTGAGTGTGTAGGGTCATGTGTGTGTGTAGGGTCCTGTGAGTGTGTAGGGTCCTGTGTGTGTGTAGGGTCCTGTGAGTGTGTAGGGTCCTGTGTGTGTAGGGTCCTGTGTGTGTGTAGGGTCCTGTGAGTGTGTGTAGGGTCATGTGAGTGTGTGTAGGGTCCTGTGTGTGTAGGGTCATGTGTGTGTGTAGGGTCCTGTGTGTGTGTGTAGGGTCATGTGAGTGTGTGTAGGGTCCTGTGTGTGTGTGTAGGGTCCTGTGAGTGTGTAGGGTCCTGTGAGTGTGTAGGGTCCTGTGTGTGTAGGGTCCTGTGTGTGTGTGTAGGGTCCTGTGTGTGTGTAGGGTCCTGTGTGTGTGTAGGGTCCTGTGAGTGTGTAGGGTCCTGTGTGTGTGTAGGGTCCTGTGTGTGTGTAGGGTCCTGTGAGTGTGTTGTGTCATGTGTGTGTAGGGTCCTGTGTGTGTGTAGGGTCCTGTGTGTGTGTAGGGTCCAGTGAGTGTGTAGGGTCCTGTGTGTGTGTAGGGTCCTGGGAGTGTGTAGGGTCCTGTGAGTGTGTAGGGTCATGTGTGTGTGTAGGGTCCTGTGTGTGTGTAGGGTCCTGGGAGTGTGTGTAGGGTCATGTGTGTGTGTGTGTAGGGTCATGTGTGTGTGTGTGTAGGGTCCTGTGTGTGTGTAGGGTCCAGTGAGTGTGTAGGGTCCTGTGTGTGTGTAGGGTCCTGTGTGTGTGTAGGGTCCTGTGTGTGTGTAGGGTCCTGTGTGTGTGTAGGGTCCTGTGTGTGTGTAGGGTCCTGTGTGTGTGTAGGGTCCTGTGAGTGTGTAGGGTCCTGTGTGTGTGTAGGGTCCTGTGAGTGTGTAGGGTCCTGTGAGTGTGTAGGGTCCTGTGAGTGTGTAGGGTCCTGTGAGTGTGTAGGGTCCTGGGAGTGTGTAGGGTCATGTGTGTGTAGGGTCCTGTGTGTGTGTAGGGTCCTGTGAGTGTGTAGGGTCATGTGTGTGTGTGTAGGGTCCTGTGTGTGTGTAGGGTCCTGTGAGTGTGTGTAGGGTCCTGTGAGTGTGTAGGGTCCTGTGTGTGTGTAGGGTCCTGTGAGTGTGTAGGGTCCTGTGTGAGTGTGTAGGGTCCTGTGTGTGTGTGTAGGGTCATATGTGTGTGTAGGGTCCTGTGTGTGTGTAGGGTCCTGTGAGTGTGTAGGGTCCTGTGTGTGTGTAGGGTCCTGTGTGTGTGTAGGGTCCTGTGTGTGTGTGTAGGGTCCTGTGTGTGTGTGTAGGGTCCTGTGTGTGTGTAGGGTCCTGTGTGTGTGTGTAGGGTCCTGTGAGTGTGTAGGGTCCTGTGAGTGTGTAGGGTCCTGTGAGTGTGTAGGGTCCTGTGTGTGTGTAGGGTCATGTGTGTGTGTAGGGTCCTGTGTGTGTGTGTAGGGTCATGTGTGTGTGTAGGGTCCTGTGAGTGTGTAGGGTCCTGGGAGTGTGTGTAGGGTCATGTGTGTGTGTAGGGTCCTGTGAGTGTGTAGGGTCATGTGTGTGTGTAGGGTCCTGTGTGTGTAGGGTCCTGTGTGTGTGTGTAGGGTCATGTGTGTGTGTAGGGTCCTGTGAGTGTGTAGGGTCCTGGGAGTGTGTGTAGGGTCATGTGTGTGTGTAGGGTCCTGTGAGTGTGTAGGGTCATGTGTGTGTGTAGGGTCCTGTGTGTGTAGGGTCCTGTGAGTGTGTAGGGTCCTGTGAGTGTGTAGGGTCCTGTGAGGTGTGTAGGGTCCTGTGTGTGTGTGTAGGGTCATGTGTGTGTGTAGGGTCCTGTGTGTGTGTGTAGGGTCCTGTGTGTGTAGGGTCCTGTGAGTGTGTAGGGTCCTGTGAGTGTGTAGGGTCCTCTGAGTGTGTAGAAACCTGTGTGTGTAGGGTCCTGGGAGTGTGTGTAGGGTCCTGGGAGTGTGTGTAGGGTCCTGTGTGTGTGTGTAGGGTCCTGTGTGTGTGTAGGGTCCTGTGAGTGTGTAGGGTCCTGTGTGTGTGTAGGGTCCTGTGAGTGTGTAGGGTCCTGTGTGTGTGTAGGGTCCTTTGAGTGTGTAGGGTCCTGTGTGTGTGTAGGGTCCTGTGAGTGTGTTGTGTCATGTGTGTGTAGGGTCCTGTGTGTGTGTAGGGTCCTGTGTGTGTGTAGGGTCCTGGGAGTGTGTGTAGGGTCATGTGTGTGTGTGTGTAGGGTCATGTGTGTGTGTGTGTAGGGTCCTGTGTGTGTGTAGGGTCCAGTGAGTGTGTAGGGTCCTGTGTGTGTGTAGGGTCCTGTGTGGTGTGTAGGGTCCTGTGTGTGTGTAGGGTCCTGTGTAGTGTGTAGGGTCCTGGAGTGTGTGTAGGGTCATGTGTGTGTGTGTGGGGTCTGTGAGTGTGGGGTCCTGGGAGTGTGTAGGGTCATGTGTGTGTAGGGTCCTGTGTGTGTAGGGTCCTGTGAGTGTGTGAGGTCATGTGTGTGTGTGTGGGGTCCTGTGGTGTGTAGGGTCCTGTGTGTGTGTAGGGTCTGTGAGTGTGTGTAGAGTCCCTGTGTGTGTGTGGGTCCTGTGTGTGTGTGTAACGAGGTCTGTGAGTGTAGCAGTCTGTGAGTGGTAAGCAGCATGGTCTGTGAGTGTGTAGGGTCCCTGTGTGTGTGGCAGAGGGTCCTGTGAGTGTGTAGGGTCTGTGAGTGTGTAGGGTCCTGTGAGTGTGTAGGGTCCTGTGTGTGTGTGTAGGTGTAGGGTCCTGTGTGTGTGTAGGGTCATGTGTGTGTGTAGGGTCCTGTGTGTGTGTGTAGGGTCATGTGTGTGTGTAGGGTCCTGTGAGTGTGTAGGGTCCTGGGATGTGTGTAGGGTCATGTGTGTGTGTAGGGTCCTGTGAGTGTGTAGGGTCATGTGGTGTGTAGGGTC